>NC_084968.1:10888855-11029859 GCF_949316205.1 Platichthys flesus
GTGTGTGGGGGGGGGGATGGGAGGCAAGATGGAGTACAGGATAAATGTGATATTCAGTGGTAAAATGAAAAATCTCTGGCTTGCATTATTTATTCATGGATTTCAGGGAGGAACAGTAAGAGACGCACGGTGAAGAGAGTGAGAGGACTGAAAGGAAAGAGTGGAGGAAATGTGGGGGGGGGGGGGGGAGGTGTATCTTGAAGGGAACGCCAGAAACCGACTCCATTTGTCATCCGTTGCGATGGAAGTGATTTAACTCGGAAGTGAACACTCCCCCGCTGACCTTTGTTATCCACGACCCGCACGCCGGGGGGGTCGTCCATCACGTCCCGGAGCAAAAAAAATGGAGACGTTCAAACGCAGCTTGTTCACCCTCACACGCGTTTAGAGTAAAGAGCCAGTGAGAGGCCTCACCATTCATCCTGAGCTGCAGGGCGACGGGCTGCCATTCGAAAAAAACAAACAAAAAAAAGGCGTCTAGAATTTCAAGAGTCAGCAACTTCCCCCCCCCCCCCTCGTTGGCTTTGATGATCACGGGAAGAAGTGCAGATCATCCAGAAATGCAGTGTGGATGTAATGGCTGCTTTGTTCCTTGAGAAGGCGCATTTAAAGTGTGTGTGTGTGTGTGTGTGGGGGGGGGGGGGATTAGCCGCACGCAGACAGGATCCCCCCCCGCCTCCAGCCCCTTTGATGCCTAATGATGGGCGGGCACTGGGATTGATCTGGCACTGTGTGGGATCAGATGAAAGGGGGGATTCAGACGGGGGGGGGGATCTGCTGCTTTCCTCCAGGGGTCTCTCCTCTCTCCTCCACCCATCCATCCACGTCTCCGCTGTGGATCCCACCTTTCACTTGTGATGTATAAACGGTGCAGCGGTGTTTATCCTCCCTCAGCCCCCCCCCTCAGCCCCCCCCCCCCCACCCCCGTCCATCATCCGTCGACCGGGACGTCCAGCGACGAACTCTCTCCAGCTCCTGATGAGCTTCACACCCATCAACATCTTTAATTTCCTCACCTTCTGTGCGCGTGGTCTCTCGTTTAATGTCCCGATTCCGTCCTTCGATACCTTCGCCGTGCACCTCTCCTCGTCTCCCTCGTCTTCCTCTGCTCCTCCAGGCCTCATTTGAATAACATATCCCCGGTAGCTCCCGATTCAATTAACCGCTCAGGTCATGTTCGAGCTCTCGCCTCCCCATGCCTACTCGAGCTCCTCTGCCTCTCCGCTGTTCTCTTGATCATCCCCTCTCTGCGGGGAATTATATGCTCCTAATCCATCAATTAAGGATATCAGTGCATCGCTTCTCTGCCCCATTAGGAGCTGTGTCATCGTATGACTAAGCATATAACCCCTCTGCTCGCCTCAGCCCTAATGAATATCACATCCAATCTGCTCGTCCTGAAAAACCCCCAGCGAGTTGCTTCTGCTGCTCACAGGAGGTTATTTTTGAGTTGAGGTGAAGACAGAACAAAGAGTTTTTCATTAAAATGTATTTACATCCTCGCTCCTGTTCGAGTTTTCAAACTCTTCAAACGTCGAGCTCGACATCAAGATCCGTGAACGCTGAGGCGAAGAGCAAAAGCAAATCACCCAGAACATGAGTTTGAGATTAACTACAAACCCGAAAAACTCGAACGGCCGTCAGAAAGCACGAGCCTCCGAGGCCAACAATCCTTTTAACTTCAAGCGAGCTGCCAGCCAAATTGCACAAACTCAAAGAAATCAGACCCCGTAAACCTAAAAGCCAAATTCTCTTTCTTTATAAATCAACGAAAAATGTGGAATAAGAACTGACGGCGGCGAATTGGAGCAAGGTCATTGGTCTCTCTTTCAGAAAAGCATCAGTTTCTCACTCAGTCCTTTTTCTAAATCCTATAATAAAGTGGTGCTGTTGAGCCAAAAGATTAAACATGAACTATTTGTGAGACATATTCTAAGGCATAACAGCATATTCTTCATTTTGAGGCAGGGACAGGCTGATCCTTTGATATTCCCCTAAGAAGAATATGACTTTATTCTTGTGAAATCTGTATCAAAACATATTGCATGCGTCCGTCCAACAATGTTAACGTAGTAAAAATATGGTTTTCCAGCCCTCTCACTCAAAATCAAGATAACGGTTTAACATTCTATAATTTTCTGGTGTTAAGTGCGGTTCATTTGTCGAAGCAGATGAGCTGCTGCAATCACCGATGCAGATGTCTGCTGCGTGTCCCTGATGATCGCAGGATCACACAGTTGAAAAATAATGAGGTCTTGTTTACCAGCGATTACGGGCGATGGGCTTTGATTCCTGCAGAAGTTTCCCCCCCGTCTCCGAGTGTACGCCGCCTCACAGCCAAAGGTGGGATATACAGTCGATGGATTTGTTCAACATCGACGCAAAATAACCCCGGCATCACTCTCGGGCCGAGGAGGAAAGATGGAGAGACGTGGGATTCGTTTAAATGAACAATGAGCTGTTTGTTGTGTCGCAGATTAACGCGCCGCTGAGTTAGATTTTCTCCTTTTCTTCTTTTTTGATTGAATTTAGTACAATCCTCTATTAGTGTGTCACCGCACGGATCTCACAAACAAATCACCCGTTTCAGCCGGCTGCTGCCAAACAAAAATTACAAAACAAAAAATACATCAACTCGCCCGGGGGAACGAGGCGTGAAGGATTCCGCTCACTCCCGGGGAGCGGGCGTCGATATCTCACAGCCGAAGCCCCGGCCCTCAGGTGAGCACACCGTGTGCTGTTTGGGGGAAAAATAGAAATACAACGTGCTACACTGATTGTACGAGGCCATTCCTTTTGAAGTGGGGCCTCCTCCATGTTAAATCTTTCAGCAGCGCCTGATGGAGTTCTTCCGAGCAGAGACACCCTCCCCGAGCTGCCCGGAGAGCAGAGCTCGGCTTTCGTGGCGTCAGCAGAATTAAAGCAACTTAATTCGTGGCTGTTTTTTGTTTTATTTTTTATTTATTTATTCAGAGCGAGAGAGCGAGCGGGACTGTTGTAATGAAATAAATAATTCATACAGTCGAAGCATATATACCATCCACGGGGACAGATTAACTTAATGACACGTAAGCGATGGGTGAGTGTAAGATTTGTGTGTGTGTGGGGGGGTTACAGCAGTAGTGTTACAGCACCTCTGGGTGAAATCGACAGAATTAGCTCGTAGAGGGATAAAGAGTTACTCAAAGGGATGAAGGGAAAAGAAAGTGATATATGCTCCTCTAGAGATTATGAACTGTACATTTGTTCCAGATGGAACAGTTGGATTAACGTCGCCTCGTTCCACTCGGGGTCTTTACATTCACTTTTTGAAAAAGTAAAGCGCAGCTTCTATTAACTGCAAGTGGCACCGAGAACTGAATCTGGAACCAGGCAGTGCTAGAAGCCTCCAGGACTGATCGGTGATCTGCCGCAGCCTGGAAAAGGAAATATGACTTTGAAAGATTGTTATCTTGGTCACTAGCAGAACAGAAAAGTCCCTTCAACCCAAAGTGAATCATGACTGGACAGATTTAAGCAGATTCTCTTCAGCCCCCAAAGTGAATCAACTCCAACATGTCACCATTTTAAAAGTAACTTGTACCGGTTATCCGATTAAACTGTCTAACAAGGTTCCACCAGGTGATGAGATGATGTTTTGCAATAAGGGAACTTATTAAATCTCCATGTGAAATCAGTTATTCAATCCATTTTGTTTAACGTGACCTTTTACATTGCACTCATCTAATTGAGTGATTCCAATAAAGTCAAACACATAAATATAAACAGTGAACACGCAATTTGAATTTAATCAACTCAAGTTATCATATTGATTCCCGCTACCTCATAATAATAAAAAACAATTCATTAAACGTTGACCCTTTACATTGCACTGACTCATTGAAATACACAGTCAAAATTTTAATATGGAGGCTAAGGTCAACATATCCAATTATTTTTTTTGAATTTACGCCAATTATTGAATGCACTTACACTATTTTATCTACCTGCACCAATGCTCTTACACACACATACATCCACACACACGCACACAGACACACACCTCCCTGGATGTGGCAGCCAATCTGTACTGTGGAAGTGACTGAATGCTAACTAGCACTCGGGCTGTGACTAACTCCATCCTCCACTCTGCTCCTGTCCCTGCACACAGCCGAGCTGAATAAAGATCTGCTGACAATGTGCCAGCTCCCCCGCCGAGACCGAAACCCAAGAACTCTCCTGTCTCCTCTCCTCTCCTCTCCTCTCCTCCCTCGCTCCCTTGCTCCCTCGCTTTCTTTTCATTCCTCCACTCGACCAGCTGCTCTCGCCTCGGCCGTCCGTCTGCTATGCATTGTCCTGTTCCATCCCATTATTTTATCCCTTTTCCCCCCCCTCCGTCCTCCATGCACACGCCTTGCAGAGATTTGTGCTGATAAGGGCGGGGGGGTGGGGGCGGTGGGGGGGGAGCATATGTTGCGAGGAGAGTTGAGGAGTTGAGCTGAGGAACATTTAGTGCTGATAAAGAAGAAGCGAGTTGAGTGAAGTGAAGTATCTGGGAAAAGGAGTAGCAGGCAGGTGAGAGGGGAGGAGGCGTGTGTGTGTGTGTGTGTGTGTGTGTGTGCGTGTGCGTGTGCGTGTGCGTGTGCGTGTGTGTGTTTTCCCTCCCTCAGCAGAGGTAGCAGGCTGAGTTGCCAGAGCCATAGAGAGTGTAGTCTTTAGAGGCTCTTTTTGAAGTTGAGCCTGAGGATTATCATGGTTGCTTCCTCAGCAGTGGCAAACCTGTGTCTGATTCCTGAGACGGCTGGGAGAGGCAGGGAGGAGGAGGAGGAGGAGGAGGAGGAGGAGGAGGAGGAGGAGGAGGAGGAGGAGGCCGGGCGCCGAGAGAAGAGGGAGAAGGAGTTAAGTTAAAGCCCTTGGGAGACGGCAAACGCATGCAGCTACAGAGCGACCGGTGCACGGCGACAAACAGCGAAGGGGGAAAGATGGGGAGAAGAGGGAAGGGGGGGGTGTGTGTGGGGGGGAATCACAAGGTTCCTGCACGGAGAAGTTTCATGAGTCACTCATTACTCACCAGCTCGTTCATTATTTAACACTTCCCAGCGACTCCAGGTGAGCGAGTTCCCATCCCGGCTCCTCTGCACGCGTCACGACCTTTAAGAACGGTTTGGAGAGACAAAGATTAATAAACAGCACCAAACGGATTCGGACTCTTTTAGACCTCATTCACATCTGGTGCTGAGATGTGAGAAAGAACCCAATCCATTGAGTTTGAATCTTTGAATTTCTTTTTGTCACTTTGATTAAATTGTGAGATTGGGTAGTTTTTTACAGTATTCATTCAATTCAAGGGATTTTTATGTGGATCTTTTCAATAAAACCAATGTAATCAGACTTTTATCGGAGAGGAAGATCATCCAACCTCTTCAACTGCTTTGACTTTGGTTGCAAAAAAAATTGGTTGACATCCATGCATGGCATCTCTTCCAATGACCTGGGTGGCTTGATTCCAAATCCACCAGCTACAAGTAACCAACTTATTTATCTTATTAACACCAGGTCTAAATGCAAAGGCCAAGTTTTTAGTGACTTTCCAGATACAGATTGCTTTGCAGGAGGGCTTAAGGAAAGCGAGTTCAAAAACTTTCCTTTACATCCATCAGCACCGGAGCCCTGGCCCAGGTGGAGAACCGAGGGGCTGAAGGGGGCGAGACAGAAACAAACAGAGTGTCTGTGTGATAGAGAGACCGAGGGCAGGGGCAGAGGAGGAGGAATCGGGTGCCCCGAGATGGATTGAAAATCACCCGTAGGCCGCTCGGGCCCCGGCGTCCACGGGCTCGACACCTAAACAAAGCGTGATGGGCTGGAGGAGGCCATGTGTGACAGGGTGTAGAGGAGCCACAGGGAAGGGGGGGGGGGGGGGCAATGGAGGGAAGATGGTGGATGGCGAGCAGAGCTATGAGTCAGGAGGAGGCGAGGAGCGCATCTGGATTCTAAAAGGAAAGAGAAAGAGAGGAGACGAGACGAGTGGCTTTTTGAATATTGTTCTCGATAACATCAGCTGGCGTTATCAGTGGACGTCTGTTCATATCTGTCCTGTCGCCTTCATTTATGTTCCTCGCCACAACATGGCCGAGGGCTAATGAATTCGGCGTGAGAGGTTCAAGTGAGGTGAAGAGAGCAGCTCATCCATCGCCCACTGGAGCAGCTCCTCCGGACGCAGTCCGCTCCACCGATCGACCCCTCGGCACGTGTTGGACCGCTCCGACCGTTGGTTTGACCCGGCGGAGACATTTTGGATCGACTGCCCTTGTGGAGCAAGACAGGAGCCGGCGTTTGCCAGCAGAGGGGGGTAAAGATACACTGAAGAGGCGTCGGCTGCCTCACTCCAGACACAGAAGCAGTATTTGGTTCTTGGGGGGGGGGGGGGGAATTAAGTGAAAGATAAACACGTGCCCTTTGTGTTCTTCGAGCTTTTGCACTTGTGACTTCTAAGGTTATGGAGAACTCGCTTGTTGTGCTCGGTGTCCGCCCGCTTCCTCTCGACTTTGAGCTGCAACAAGAGGGTTTATTAGTCATTAAGCCGGAGAGCTATCAATGGGGGGGGGGGGGGGGAGGAAGAATGTTTCTGCAACTTAAAGCTTTTTCAGGGAGAGACGAGGTGGAGCCGGGATAATCCAGTCAAAAACCCGCCGAACCCTCATGCTGACTTTCCCCCTCAGTAGTGGCTCTGAGTGTGTGTGTGTTTGTGTGCAGAGAGGGGGGGTGTTGTTGGTGTGTTTGCAGAGCAACTGGAGTGCATAACAGCGACAACAGAGCAGACAGCTCCCAGCAAAGCAGCAGTGACACGCAGGATTATGTGCCTCTCCGTGAACACGTGGCACCGGGGAGGGCACTCCAGCAGCTGCCACGTTCACACCAGTTTACTCAGGAGAATGTGTCAATTCTCAATGTTTGGAAGCTGGATTACGGTGTTTTATTGTCAAACGGTGCATCCTGGCGGATATTACACGTGCACGCCTGCGCCTCTCTCTCTCCGTGCGCTGCAGTGCTCGTAGCGGCTGATGGAGAGCAGTGGGAAGTGAACCTGAGTGCAGAGTAAGGATTGTCAAAGCTGTTCATGTCAAGGACTGTAATTTACGTTATTCAGGTGTTCTTTTTCTGACTCTCTTTTGTTTTGAAAAACCACAAGAGAGACAGCGTTTTATATCATGATGGGAAAAAAGGGTTGTTTCCATAACAACCAGAGGCCACTATCTGCTCACTGTACTTCTGTCCAGACCCATGAGCCAGTTTCCATACTGGTCCTTAATGATCTATATATAGACCATGTCTCAATGCGCTCAATAAATCTCTACTCAGCCCGTTTGTGCTCCTCAAAGATGTAAATCTTTCCAAATGGTCGTAAAGAGGGGCAGTAATCTCTTCTTCTGGAATAACCTGAGAATCCTCTTTATTTAATATACTGTCACGTTCAATAAAGTAGAACTGGGTTCAGTAGAGCGTATCCCTGCACCGAGGCCCAACAGTCCCCTTCGAGTCAATCAAGCTGCACCAAACCTCACACCCCAGACATCACTCCCATAAATATGCCAGATTTTTTTCCATTAAGATCCATGAATTATCTTTATGGGAATGTGGTAGAAAAGTGAGTAAAAAGAAGATGTCTCATCTATAGCAAGGTTACAGAAAGTCCCAGACCCGCCCCCTTGTCTGGATTCAAGCCAAAATGTAATGGCTTCTTTTGTGGCCCACATCTCAATCTCAAAAAGTTATCCTGATAATATACAAATAATCAACACATACAAAACAACAAAATAAAATCTAATAATTTGAGGAACCCATCTAACTGCATAGGATGATTCTTGATATGCAATCTGTCGCTAAAGAGCAAACGACATTCAATTGATTAACACCGATAAACATCAACATAGAATGGACCTTAAAGCAACACTATGTGACTTTTACTCAGCAACAGCGCCCTCTGCAGTTAGGATCTGTGTCCAAAGCTATTAAGTGGTTTTCATCCAGGGAAAGGACAGAATTGTGGATCTTACCCACAATCCCCGGCTTCCTGTACCATAGCAGTTTCCACTGTAACAAATCCACAAACTCGAATCCTCATTCTTCACATTTTAAACATTTCCGCGCTGAATAGTTGAATGAAAACTGTTTCTTACTGACTTTAAAGTCTTTTTTAACTGATCTACAGTCGCATCACTCTTGAACCCGGTGGACCTGATTCTGACATTTGAAGCTGCGACTCAACACTTCTCATATGAGAGCGTACCTACACAACAAAGTTACACGAGAACAGAGTAAAGCTTCTCCCTATTCTAACGCAGTGAAAAACTCACTTTAACGAGGCTTCTATTCTCAAAGTTTTTCCCTTAGTTCACTCACTCCACATGATCTGGATTGAAAAAGAGTCTCTAAACCTCCAACAAGCCCCGAAGCTAAGCACAGGGAATAAGGGAATCTATTACTTACAGTAAATACAAATATAACACTTTTATTGCAACGGAAACAACAACGCAAACCACGCTGGTTTAATCTCCTCAGCCTGAATCGGGACACCAACCAGAGATTAACATGCTCCGTGACACGGCAACCCGCCGACTCATTACGCCCCCGTGAATCACAAGACGTGTTATTTAGAAAATGACAATTATTCCAGGCAATCACTGTTAATTGCTCCACTTCCCCATTGTGCGTCTGCGGGGCCGAGAACATAAGTCACAGAAGAAAAAAACTCACTGCGATCCGTTTCTATTTTTGAATCCTGGTGGAGCTGACAGCCCGCCCCTGCCCACACACACACAGACACACACACACACACACACACACACACACACACACACACACACACACACACACACACACACCGACTCACCTGCCTGCTGGAGAAGGAGAAAATTCACCCCTCCATTTTAAGATCCTGCGATAAATTCCACTGTAACACTGTACCTGCTGCACGTTGCATGTGGAAGATATTAGCGGTGAGTTAATTAGCATTAGCATGTAGTACATCTGGATCATGTAGGAGTGTTGTTTTCAATCCTCCCTGTATGGAGCGGGGGGGGGGGGGGGGGGGGGGGGTAAATAACTTATCTAACAGACAAGTTATGGAGGCTCCTGCTCCACGGAAAATTGGCTTAGACATTATTTTTCACTCCCCTGTTATGGGCAACTGGAGCAGTTGGAAATAACACCGTTTGTAATGGGGGCAATGGACGCCTGTCTTACTAAAATAGACGTTCATTAACCCGTTGTGTCTCTGGGAGGATGTACGACTGGACGAAGGGGGGGGGGGGGGGGGGGCAGCGTCAGATGAGTGCATCGTTTGTTTAATTAAAACCCCTATTTGCATTTTGTCCCCAAAAATAACAGCGAACAACAACGTTTGAGTAAATCGGCTCCCTTCAACCTCACCTCGGTGCTCAAGTGCTGTGGGAGGATGTAAACAGTGAACCTGGTCAATGGGGTGGGGGGGGGTTCCAGAGTATGATGAATGTATTGGCCCAGCCGACTCGGTGTTGTTCTCCTGTTCTCTCCAGTCACTCGGAACATCGAGCGCCCGCCACGGAGTTCCCTGTGACTTTGCTCCAGTGGAACTTTTCAGCCACCTTAGGAATTCCCAGCATCCCCCCCGACCCCCCCCCCCCCCCCCTTGGGTCTGAGTCTCCTCTCCTGACTTTGACGCCTCTTACAAATAAAAACAAAAAAAAAGGAAAAAATAGCACGATGGAGATTTATTAAGCAACCGAGCCAAAAATATTCCGGTTGTTTTGGCCTGGTGTCCACGGACGCCCACACAAATCTCACAGGTTTGAGACCTGCAGCAGGATTCACTTTCCTCTTGGCGCCCTTGAACTAAAAAGGGATTCTGCTTCTGTTCTCTCTCTCTCTCTGTGAGTAGAGTGTCAAGCAAGCAACTGGTAACTAAATACTTTGTATTGCACTTCAGGGCAGGTTTTATGTACTTGTACTTTACTTCAATTACATTTACGTGGCTATAGTTATCTTGCAGAATGATATTTAATGTATTAATACTACCTATATTATCTAACAGACTGAATTGTCAACAGAATATGAAGTAGTTAGAAATAGCTGCGCTGCAATCAGATATGAAAGGCTGCTTGAATATGGAAGCATTGAGATGTGTTGGGATGTACAGTTCATCACGTGTAAGAGGGTTCACGGTTCGAATCCCAGCTTGTTCTCCCTGGTGTTTGTGTGGGTTTCCTCCAGTCACTCCACCTTCCTCCCACAGCTTTAAGACTTTCAGATTCAATTCAGATTAATTGGAGACTATTAATCGTCCATATGTGTGAATCTGGGCTCTCCAGCATGTACCCGGCCTGGTTTAGTGCCATCCTTGTGCAAAGAACATCCACACACCGTCCTTCCTCCACCAAATACCTCCGATCCGTTTTCATTGCTCTTGGAGCCTCCCCTCGCCGATTTGTCACACTTACCACCCAGCGCAGTTACACAACTAGTGTTTTAAAAGAGTGAATTATCACAACAGGCGCGCGTAAAGCTGCAGCGGGGGCATCCAGCTGCCTTTTTGTGCGATGTTTTGTTGTCCCAATTCTCTCATTTGTGTCTCTTTCCCGTGATGGAGTCGCGGCGGCGAAGTGCCCCGAGGCAAAGATAGGATTGAGGCCGGCCCAAGATGGAGGAGACTCATTCCCTTCATTGTAATTAACTGTCACGCTCTCCCTTTCTCCCCCTCGCTCTTTAGAAAGTAGTAAGGCTTCTCCCGCCAGGTGTTCCTGCTGTGCACCTGAGGTAACCCGAGTCTTTTGTGTCATATTTCCCGGCGAATAAAAAGGTAAGATGAGGTTTAGGAGCTGCAGCTGTGCAGCGGCGTGCGTGTCTACCTGCGGCACAACCTGACATCTCGGATCAGACTCTGTTGTTTTAATGGACCTGATGCATCGGTGCCCTCACGGTGTTTGGCAGCTCGTCTCACCTTGCAGACAGGCAGTGTAAGGGGGGGGGGGGGATCGGCTCCCATGCTGCTTTGCAATCTGAGCAGGATTTCCATCCGACCGCACGCGTTAACCCCGGATTACTCCACGTCTTCTCGGTCATGTTCGGCTTTTTTCGAGGCATGACTTTTAAAAAAGAGAAGTGAGGCAGAAGAATACATACAGCTGCAGGAAAGTGAGGCCTCGAGCTTCAATCAGGACAAGGAAGAATCATTGCACGTTTGTCATTGTCAGATATATGAAGGCCACGCACACGCCAATGGGTTGATTATCACATTCGAGGTTGTGTTTTACTGCAATGTGGATATTATTTGAAAGAGTGTGTTCAGTGTGTATGTGCACGGAGACTGGTGTGTGTTTCCCTGTGATCTGGCAGAGCCGTCGAGGATATTTATCGGCCCGAAGCCACAGCAACAGTCGGTTGTCGTTTTGTTTTCCCGCGGTTTATTAAAAATAAAAACAGTCGAATCTGCCAATTCATTCCTAATGCTGAGTTTCGCTATACCTGCCAAGGACAGAGCTGCGTCCCACAGTAAATGATCCTGAATTTGTGCCCTTGCAAATAAATATTGTGTGTTTACTCTCGCAAGAGACTTTGTGTTTGCTTGTTTTAAAAAATGTTTTATTGAAACTGAGTATACTCGGAATAACTGAATAACTCCATTGGCGGCAGTTCTTTCAAGTCCAACTAGAGACTCACTACGACTTGTGAGCCACGATGGAGGCAAGTGGAGGAGTAATAGTCAATATTTGGATCAGTCCACACGTGACACACAAGTCCTACACAATCACAATTCAGAGCAACAAAATAAGAATGAAGGGAAACTTAAAAATCTTAGAGGAAAATGTTCCCTGTGATTTATTAGGTTGGTTCACATTTCATTGACAATCTATGCTCATAACCTAAGTTTTAAATATAGTGTAATGTAATCATGGGTCATTTGTTTAGTGCATATCATGACATCTCTGTTAGATATAGTTCATCGTCCTTTGGGGATAAGGCCAACTCGAC
This sequence comes from Platichthys flesus, assembly GCF_949316205.1. NCBI lineage: Eukaryota > Metazoa > Chordata > Actinopteri > Pleuronectiformes > Pleuronectidae > Platichthys > Platichthys flesus. The sequence goes on from NC_084968.1 coordinate 10,900,841, forward strand.
TGGAAGCTCCACAATGTGCTGCTCCGTGCCTTTCAGAGTTTGCCGTTTGCAAAGACGCATTATCTGTCTAAACAGTTTCCCCTGCATCCCCTGGAGTCGTCTTTAAACTCAAACACGACGGAGCTGAGGTTTGTATCACTCCGCTCATTTGGGTGCAGGGTTCGTCTTTCATAAGCTGCAGCTCGCTCGGGGCCATTCTTCACACGCACAACCCCTCCGATCAGACATCACAATACAATGTTTACCGAAGTTTCACCAAAGTTCTCCAGACACTGCTGAAGATATTGCGGGAAATTACAAGACGTAGCTGAAAATGTAACACAGGAAGGGAAGCTGTAACAAAAGCACACACTGGGAGACGGAATTGTGCTGCCTTGAATTTTTACAATTTGACCATTTGTGTAGTTTTCCAAAATTTTGCGTGGATTCTAATGAAAAACCCCAACTTGAGGAAGCTTTGTTGATGCTGGAGGAAATCCTGTCAAAGAATCTGCCCGGGCTTTTCACACTGGAGGCAGTCAGGTTGCCTGTGATTGTCCCTGCTCAGATGGAGCCAGGGTGTCGGTGGCAGCTGAAGGTCATGGGGCCAGTTGTATGTTTACTCCCCCACACACACACCACCACCACCACCTGCAAGGCTGGCCCGAGTGCTGAGGCCAATTTCTATAGATCTGTGCTCGTCTGGCCTTTTTTCATTTTGGGACAGCGTGTCAACTGGTCCTTGGAAGTCCTCACTCCATCCTTTTCTGTCCACTTCCCCTGGCCTGTGTTTACCCGCGGCTAAAGGTCAGAGAAAGGTCGGGCCTGGGATTCCACACACCTCCTATTGCAGCTCTCACCTTCAAAGCGTTGGATTGCAGTCGGGTAATCTGGCCTCTCCAGATATCCCTGTGCCAATCTCGCCCTGTCTCTTCTGGCTCCTGCTTATCGCTGGATTCTCTCTCTGGATTCTCTCTCACACCAAAGGAGGGAGTTTACCAACGTCTAGTGCATGGCCCCCGAACAGATATTGATCAGCGATGATCTCTTGCTTTTCCTGTGCGACACATATCCATAAAGCAGGTAATTCTAAATTCAAAGCTGGACAAACTTTCCAAACCCACTGCTCATCTCTTTAATCTAATTTACAACCAAGAGTTAAAAAGATAAAACTCTATTTGATGCAGTTTGTATCTGAGAACTTATAAAACGATAAAAACGATATAAATTTTGACACTAGCAACACATTTCAGATTCATATTAAAACAGGAAATAACACCAGTTAAATTATGATATATCCTCTATTTCATTCTCATTCTAAGCTTGAATGGATCCTTTTACCTTTTGAGACAATTAATTCTCCATTAAGTTGGTAGAACATTGCTAGAATTAAAAATTGAGTCGATGCTGCCTTGTGAAGCTTGAAGTTTTATTAATATGCATTCTAGGTCGATGCAAGATGCATTTTAATCAGTTGTAAATGGAGTTTATGCTTTGCGATATATGTCAAATAGAATTATTATTAAGATCTGACTGAGCCAAGGTTTCAACAGAATGATATCACATCCACAAAGTTTTATGACAAAGGAAAATCACTTGTAATAGTTTCTGATGAAGTGTGCTCGTCCGTGTTGCCCCAAGAAACCGCTTAATTAACAAAAAAGAGGCAATTATTACTCTGCACGGCTGTTAATTAACAAGAGGAGAATATGCGACGCCATGGAAATTAGCATTAGAGTGTAAGAGAGCTATTAACTCATTGCTTTGGTTTTCATGACAAGGGAATCTGCGATGTTTCTTTTACTCGCGAACAGAACTGCATCATCCAAAGGAAGTGCCCGCACAGTCTGTGCAACAAACAAACACGTGGCATCACTTTCACCCTAAATGAAACGGAGACACTTCATTAAGTCTTATTATAAATTCTGATTACATTTCTCTGTAACATTAAATTAATGAAGCAACACATCCCGACGATAATTGAAAGCTGTGCAGATCAAACCGCTATACATGTAAGTAATTAGACTGATAAAGGAAATCAATTAAACCATCATTGTTAGTAATATGTTCCTGCTTTGGTTCGTCTGAAAACATAAATACAGCCGTATAAATAAACTGAATGAATGAACTGTTGTACAAGAACACAGAAAGTGTCTAATGCATCTGGGACACAGAGTTCCTTTCTCTCCACTGTTTAATTTGAATTAACGTGTCTGTACGAGCAGAGGGACTAAAGTTAAAGAACCACCTGTGACTGTTAATATTGAACATTAGATTAGGGCTCCGACAAATTAAGAAGGAACTGTGAAAATTGTAAGTGCAGACATAAGTTTCTGTTGATGGTGAGACTCCAACTCCAACTCCATCCAAACCAGTCTCATTTTAGAATTAGATGTTTAATTTATTTCTCTTACTGAACTTTTTTCCCATTAAAATGTTTGATGTAAAAGCCAAATCATCTAAAAAGACATTTTCTGGTTCGGTCCTGACAAGCCTGAACATTATAAGGGTTGGATTTATTCCAGGGATGTTGCACAAGGTTCTTTTTTGATTGTGCAACTAATTCTCTTTTTTTGGGGATACTTTCTCACACTGTAAAGGTCAGATGGGAACCACATTTGCCAACGTGGCTTCATCTTTACAGATTTAAATGTAAAAATTAGTTTGAGTTTGTTGAAGATTGACAAAAATGCAACAAAAAAAATGGCAAGTAAAACTCAATTTAAGTTTTTTGTTATTTGTTGTTGACTGGGACTGACTCAATGTCTCGGAGTTAAGAAGCTAATTAATCTAAAATTAATCCAAGGTCTTAAATTAAAGTTTTGTTGCAGCATCTCAAACAACTTACGTGTTCACTCTTTCTCTTCCAGAGCAGAGTCACTGCCAGTAGGGGGCGACTGCAGCTCTCATTCTGAACACTCTCTCCTCTTTCCCTTTTATTCAACCCAAAATACTTGATTGGCATTAAAAGGCTTCCATGTTTTGACCTTTGCCCCAAACTCCTTTGTGTCCTTTCTCTTCCCACAACACAGTTTCCTCTGAACTCTCTCCGTCACAGCAATTTGCACAAAGGACACAATTAGATTTGTTTGACTTGACCGGTAAATAGTGAAAATGACCCACTCAAGGCCAAAACAAACCACATCGTGCCACAGAACTGGAACTTAGCGGTACGGGATGTGTTGTGGTTCCAGTGCTCCCATTAGCCGCTCTGACCCACGCAGTTAAGAGGTGTCAACCGTGATTTGCTATTGTACATCTTTGGTCTCTGTGGTTCGGTGCTGATGGCCTTTAAAAGCCCCACTGGGGAGCTCTCGATAATCATCTACTTAAGGACCATCGCCGCCCATGGCTCTCCGTCATGCACTTCACCTACATTAGTTCTTCAGATAGAAGGTCAAGCTTGACATTAGGGCCGCGTTTCTGATGGTTTACTGTTTTCCTGGCCGGTGCTTTGTGCTCGGCATCAGATAGAGTGCAGTTTCCCCGGCTCATGCCGAGAATCAAAGTAGAGGGCTTTTCGAGCACAAACTGCTTTTCGGCCAGAAGTGACGGGTGGCACCGTTTCTGATTCACCAAAAAAAGGGGGGAGTTTCTGGAAACATGTTGAAGGGAGTTCATCTTTTTCCTTTCTACTTCCGGATACACGCGGCGCCTTGAAGGAGAGCAGCTTCTGGCCTTTGAGCCGACAGAGTCCCGTCTCAGTTTGTCTCTGTGCTGAATTTCCTCTTGGTTGGTAGTCAGAATACAAGTGAGTAGATTCAACTGTGCGGCACATGAAGCAATAAGCCAGTAAAGTGAAAACCTGTTTCTTCTGTTGCTCTGATATCTTGTGTTGTCTCCCGCTCGGGCCGAAATCTGGGGTCCACATAATGTTTTATTTGGTTTGTTTTTCACAAACTTCCTATTCCAGAAGTAAAGATGTAGCCAGATGATGATTTGTCACTACACGGCTAATTAACCAGCAGCTGGCACTTATTCAGGATACTTGGCGCCTAACTTTGCAGATATCCTCACTCTGCTGCCACCGGTTGGGCTGAATGTAGGTAGGATAATAATGAGCTACACAATCATTTGGGAGTCTTCTTAAAAACCTTTTTTTAGACTTCCTCTTATGAAAAAAAGGATGGAGAACAATCATCACGGATATTACCTCCACTGAGAAGTATTCTGTAAATGAACGTCTGCATCAGAACGAACGAGACAGGTTGGAATTACCCTGGTCAAGCCAGGGATGACTATGCTGTCTTCTTGCCTTTGTGCCACGCCAGGTACACTTCCTGCGAGGCAAGAATTGTCAACTCTCAGACAATCGACCCACTGGTTGCTCCTCTCGACTCTAAACTCCTGACTTTTCCCTAAACTGGGAATAGAAATGAGGGTTATCAGGATGTCAACGTGCAGGAATCGGGTGTGAAAGCTCTCAGGACCTTTGTCTTCGAGTCATGTTTTGATAACTGTACCTCTAATCGTGAACTTGGCACTTGTTGGTCACAAGAGCACACAGCCTACTTAACCTATATCTTTAAAAAAAATTTGTTTCTCTTTCTTCCACAAAGTTGAATATTTATTCCAGCTCAGAAAAATACCATTGTACATACAGCTGATGACATTTCTCATATTTTTTGCTTATAAAGACACTGTAAAGAGAGTTGAAAATATAAAAATGTGGCTATTGATATTTGAAAACTGCAACTCCTTCATGTCACGAGTTTGAAAATCTTGCGTCAAGAATCAAACCAAGGGTTATTTGTTGTACTGTAATTTTCTAAAGGCCATGGAATCATCTTAGAACTGTTTTGATGGCTTTGACCAAATGCCATAGCTTTTACTTCCCTCTCCTTTACCTCCCTGCACAAATGAATGCACGTGGGTGAGAGGGAGGTGAGATGCACACAAAATTGCTCGGAGCCTCCCCTCACACGCTCTGAACTCTTTACCCCGCTGAGCAACTGTTCCCTCCAATAAATAACACATCATGGAAACTCTGCCCAGCTGACAGGGCCTCAACCCGTCAACACCCGCCCTGAGGTAATCTGGGGAAACAAAACACTTCTCCTCAACTCCATTCTGATTTCTTTGACTTTTCACTTCTTAAAAATGGATATTAAGCATCCGTATTCTTTCGTAACATTGAACTCTGAAAGGACCTCATGCAATCTAGAACTCCCATCCACATTCTTCCCTGGTTTCCTCCCTTCCCTGACTAGCTTCCATTTCCTTCCTCTGTCATTTCCCACCCCATGGGCTGAAAATGCTAATTCTATCACAGGAGTCCTGGGATTCTGCTTGCCTCAGTAACTTATTCTCCCCAGATCCTGCGTTGGATTTCTACCATGATGTGCTCTTGTCTTTAAATTACATTCCGTATAAAACAAATCTTGTGTGAATTGTCGATCGCAGCACGAGTGTATTTGTTGAGCGCACACACAGGTGTCTTATCTGCCTCCGTGTTCCTTCCCCTCTTCTTTCTCTGCCACTAATGGGGGTGCATGCCCAGCCATCTGTGAAGGACAAGGGAACCTTTTGGCCGAGACAAATGGCTCCGGAGCGGGGCTGTAGCCTCCCACCACCTCCCCCGTCCCCCGTGCTTGCAACACACACACACACACACACACACAGATGAGAGCACGGGCGCGCACGTTGTCCTTCTCCCTCCAGGGTAACAAGGGAAGCTTCTGCGCTGGGCCCATAGTGTTCCATCAGGAGTCAGCCAACTGAGCCACCGGTCTAATCCCTACCAACAGCCCACATGGCCGCACCGCCAAGTTCCAATTAGCCCCATAAAAAAGTCCTCCATTTTGCCTGGATGGGGACCTCTTGGAGGGATGTGCCCGGCCCTCCGTGACCCACCAACCACCCGATTATACAACGCTGCTATAAAAGCAAGACAAGATGGGGGAAAACACGCCAGAATTTTAAAACATACCATCTCAGCAGAAATCCAAAACTTTCAGCTTGGCAGCGACTCAAATACAAACAGTTTAATGTCAGACGCTCCAAAAAAAGAACATAAAGCCGATACTTGGGAGTCAGTGGCGACTGGCAGGTTAATCAAAACATGGGAACTGAAGTACACAGCACTCATGTTTACAAAATTACAGGGACTGGTGCGTCACAAGACAAAGGCCAATTCTTTATTTGTAATCCTTCACTGCAAATTCAAATTACTGGTTTTACACTGAGAAGCAAGTAAGAATTTCTTAATGATTCATTATTATCTACATTTCCTGAGCTGGTACAGTAGCAATTTAAAGATTCTAAATTTTACAACTCTGCGTTCATGATTTTGAGATTAAAGCAAACAGTCTGCACAAGCTCCCGAGCTCACAGATGTTGGAGAAGGACCAATGTTCAGGAAATTGTCGCCACAGATATTTCCCCAAACTTAGAGGCTCGCAAACGGCGATAACAGCAGATTTATACATCCTATCTTCTATAAACACAGCCAATGTGGTGTAAACGTGGACAGGCTCTTAATCTCGCCGGTTCTTTCGAGGTTAAGAGTTCTGCTGAGAACAAAGTCATGTTGCGGGCAGCCATGTTCAAACCCGCTAATGTCCTGAGCGACCTTGCTAAATAAAGAGCAGTCGATTGAGCCATCCGCTCTCCCTGTCCATTGCCGGAGCACCGAGGCTTGAAGTATACATTTGCGCGCTGCATTACACCCGCTAACAGGCAGTCAGTCAGAATAACACGTTGCCTGAGATGTCAGCGTTTACCTTTGTAATGACCGAGCTTACACTGAAATTAATAGATCCTCAGGCTCGTCTCCGTGGCTGCGTGTCTCCAACCTGTCAGGGCCGAGACCCTGAAACCACCATCACACACTCGCATGCACCACACACGTCCCGGTGTTATAATAATCTGCTACCACATCCCACCTTCCAAACACTGGAGGTCAATGGGATGTGGAGGAACTGCAATTCTCACTTATAGTTTGGATTTGATGGACTCAGAAGACCAAATAATCCATTGCAGGGTGCTAACGTCTCAACAGGGCCTAAGCATTGTGATAAATAAAAGGATAGTATTGACTGTATTGAGACGTTTACTAAAATACATAAAAGGCTAAATCTTCTTTAAATAAACAAATTATGCCTTAATTCAAATGAAAAATAGCTCATGCCAGCACAAAACAGTCTCAATTAGCATTTATTATTTTTTCATATGGATTTTTTTATTGTATTAGTCAACTAGTGCCCATTTAATACCATGGAATACTTACAAAAATCTGAATTATTCACCGATAAATGATCGAACACCCTGATTAGACCGGGATTTGGAACCTAACAAATTCCTGTATCTGTACCAAAAAGTATGCAGGTTTTACCAAAATGAAACAATGATCATAAAATCCTTTTGTCTCAGCACCGACACAGATGTTTATCACGTTCTGTCACAACACAAACGGCTCCCCCCCGCAGGTGTGAAATCTACATCGATTGGTTTTCACATGTGTCAATCCATCAATGTGTCTCTTTTCAACACTTTAGCTTGGATGTGAGTCACAGGCGAGCTTCACTGGCTGTGTGACTCTGACAGCTCTTTCTTCCTCTCTCTTTCAGGAGGCTGCAGATTAGCCTTAATGCCGAAGAGAAAGCCAGTCCTTTCTAAAGAGCTCCAGGAGGCTTCCTGCTTCCTATGGAAAGTACCTGGCACTGAATGTTCTCTGCTCATACGGTTTCTATAACTGGAGCCTGACTGAACAGTCCCCCGTTGGGCCAATTATTTAACCTTTTGTTAAAGAAAGAGGAAGGAGAAGTATTAAGATATATATCTTTTTTGTGATGAAATACTTGTTTTTCCTACAGGAGATGTTGAAAAGATTGTTTTGCCATTTGGGTGCTTTGCCTTTAAATGTACATCGAAACATAACACACTGTCCTAGACATCATCATCATCATCATTCTCATCATCATATTCCTCAGAGCCTGCTGGTTGTCTGTACTGCTCACACCTACACCTCAGGTCCCTCAGGGCCTCCCAGTTGTCTCTGGTCACCTTCAAAGTTGTACTGAGAGCCGAGAAACTTGTCTTGACCAAGGTGGCCCACATCATCCCTAATCTTCTCAGGCAGCAGTTCCTATAATTGACACTAATCCATAAGTCATTCCTTGAGGGCACGATAACTTTGATGTACCCCCTAATGAAGGGTACGAAAGCTATGGGGAAGTGACTCCAGGTGATTTAGGAACCTTGTAAATGGGGCCATCGTTCCCATTGACTCCACACTAGCCACTGCCTGCTCGGAGGTAACCAGGTTTGTTGTAAAAACCCCCAAGAGGGCCAGCACCAGGTGTGATGAAGTGGTCCCAGATCTGGTTACAGTCTAACACACTTGCATCTTCAGTGGACTTCTTTAATGTAGTGACCTTCCGCACCCCTGGGGCAGGAGAGGTACAATGTGACCAGCACAAGCTTCAGGAATAGGTTTTGCTGGATACTGGTTATCACAGCCTCTGCCAACCAGTGTGTCTCAGAATAATAATAAAACCCACTTGAATTTAAATAACACCTTTCAAGGGACCCAAGGACTCGTTTCATGTGTCTCTAGGGATAAATATAATATTTTCCTTGATGGCCAGGGAAGGACAAGGAGGCACTGACCCTCTGCAGAGTCAACATGGCTGACTCCTGCAGGTCGGCCTCCCAGCAATTGTCAATTAACTGGCCCACTAGGACTCCATTGACACTGTGGACGCCCGCCATCTTTATTTTTCTTGCTCTTGTTGGAAGATCCCTTCTCATAGTTGCTCAAGCATTCACAAATTAAATGTCATACGTATTTTATAGTCAGGTCTTGATGATTTTTGAATCAGTCTGTCGTTCTCAACTCTTACTGAAACTCAGACAGTAGTAAGCGGCCCCCACTTGGCTACGTTCAGTGATCACATGCAGAAACAGGAGCTGCTGTTAGCCACTGGAGCGCATTGTTGTGTGTTCACGGGTCAGTGCGGCAACGCAGCACCTGCCCTCACCTGCTCTACTGTTGCTCCCGTATACACAATAAAATGAAATGTTAATGGATGCTAATGAAATGGCTAATTGTGGATTCGGTGCAACCATGCAAAGGCTCCCTCTCCAGGCCTCGCTGTTCACCGTTTATCACACAAACACCTCTGGAGAGTTTGAGGGAGAAAAAAAAACGGGGAAAGTAGTAAGGATAATCAACATTAAAAAACAATGAATGCAGTGATTATTATGCATGGGGGCCGAGCGGCGGCGGCGGCATTAGCCTGCTATGCAGCGCGCGTCTCTCTCCGGCTCAGAGGTGACATTCCTTTGAGCTTGTTTCAGATTGTGCTGGAACTTTTCAGATAGTGAGATGGAAAGGTGGCTCGCAGTAGGCTGGCCGGCGGCGCTTTCTCACCTCAGAAAACAGTCTTGCTTGTCAGTCCCGAAAGAGACAGCCGCCGAGGCCTGCTAAAGCTGAGTAAAGCTCCCGGCTGTCTTTATCTCTCGGCCCCGTGAGCCCAGAGTGGTTTCAGGCAGTGATTAGTGAGGCGGATCTCACGTGGGTCACCCTTTTGCTGGAGGAGATCAGTGCTGGAGATTTGAGGCATCTGGGCACCTTTGTAGTGGGAGCATGTGAGTGACAAGGGAGGAGGGGAGAGTGGAGGAGCGGTGGATGGAATGGCAAACTGGAGAGACAGATGGAGAGGAGGTCTGGGTAGAGCAACGGTTGGAAATGAAAGCTGCGTCGTTCGTTTCTCAGGGATAGGAAGTGTTTGGTACTTTAGAAAAAAGGAAGCAACGAGCATTACCTGAGATCTGTGCCATGCAACTTTAGGCAATTTTAGATATGAGCTAAGAGTGACAACACATTGTTTGTGGAAAATTAGCGAATAGAGATAAACTTTATTGTTTTTAGCAGGAGGCTGTAAATAGAGGAAACATCCTCCTTCTTAACTGCTGTTTCTTTATCAATATGACTAAAAGTGCTGTTGGAGGAATAGTTTGACTGTTCACTTTCTGGGTTAGATGGAAAGATTTGTACCTCTCTCATATATATATATATTAAATATAAATGCACAGCCGACAGCAGCTTAGCTTAGCCTGGTATACAGACTGGGGAGGAAAAGAGGTGGTCTTGCTCTCTCGAATCTTACCGAGATCTTCATTAATTAACACCTTACACTACATTTGTTTAATCTGTACCAAAATCCAAGTTGAAACGACTGTTATAACTTTTACAGCCATGAATTACAGATGCAAATAAAGACCCCACTCTATCACTGGGCTTTAAAGGTAGGCAAGTCGTATTACTGTTTACACAAACTAGCCATTATTGTGCTAAATTGATCGCGTCGATATTGTGTTTACAGCTATAACCTTCGATTTAACATTCTGGTTCAACTCCAAGAGAAACGGCGTTGTGTGGGGGTCGTGTTGGCCCCATATTTATACTCTACATATTGTACTTCCACAATAACATGCAATTGATCATAAAAATAGTCCCACAGTTAATTATGTTTCCTTCAAAAAAGTACATTTCTATGTCATATGATTGAGGCTTCTCACCCCATCTGTCAAACACACGTCAAGCCAGCTGCATTATGCTCGAATAAGAGCAGAGGTGACCGAGTGTAATTGCTTATGAGCGTCAGAGATCTGTGTTTACTTTGATGACAGATTGCAGACACACATTCGACGAGACCTCCAGGGGCAGCGGATTCAACAATCTGCTTAAATGGCAGCGGTGAAAAAAAAAAGAGTGGACCAAAGGAGATAGCTGTGACTTGTAATAGCAGAAAATGTCCTTATTGTTGTGAGCAAATAACCAAGATGGTATCTGAGAAAGTGGGAAAGGTGGCATGGAGAACTCTGCGGCACACGGACAAAGGGAGAGACATACCTCAGTTTCTCTTCCGGCTCCCGTTCGTTACCATTCTGAACAGGAAGAATAACCTTCTTATGAAGATCTACGTAGTTTTAGAAGGTAGAATTTTAATTAAGTGGGCCCGCCACCCTGAAAACTCGACATGCATATTGTATTGATCTGGCAGTCGTGTGCCTTTTAAAGGTCTTTTAGTGAAAGAGGCCATTTACGTGTTTCTACACCAGGGTCCAGTCACTTTAGTCCATCACTAATCTTACTTAAACCCAGTCTCCATAATGACCGACACTTAACCTACTCTACAGGTTTGTTGGAATATGTAATTGGACTCTACTGCAAAGATTCATTTACGGGGTTGAAACCAGCATTCGTTTCTATAGTCTCAAGGCGCATGCTTCGACTTCATAGTGCTGATCGTGCCCATTATAGTGTCATTGACCCCCCCCCCCCCCCCCCCCCCTTCCCTCCACCTGCCTTCGTCGCATGAATAGAAAACCCGGTCATGTGGTAATTAATCGAGAAAAGTTGTTCCATTCCAGTGGACTAAGCTCCCGTCTGCTTTTATGTCGCAAAAACAAAAGTTGATTTGCCTCTAGGACAATGTGTCATATAAGTCTGTGAGAGAGAGAGACAGGGGGAGAGAGAGAGAGAGAGCGAGAGAGAGAGAGACAAAAGCGGGTGGTGGGAGAACAGAATCATAAGGGGGCACTTATGCACATGTTTGATAGAGATAAGTGACGCCCCATCTACTGGTTGTTGTTAATGAGATCTCTTGCAACAGGAAGATGTATGTGGCCCTGGCGTGGTGCGCACTGGTGGGAAATGACTGCTGTCGGGGGGGGGGGGGGGGGATGCGGAGGGGGAGGCACTTCATCAAGTATAATTGCCGCCTCGTATACACTGGTCCCCAAAGGCTCGGGCTCCTCTATAGACACCCGGGACCTTCCTCCTCCTCTTGCTCCTCTTCCTCCCTCAACCCTCCGCCTCCCACCTTTTCCCTTCTGACCCTGTTTGGCCCCCGATCCCCCCCCCGAATGCGTTATTTCCTGTTAAACAATGCTAACTGAACAATGTCTCGCTGGTTACACAGTGTGAACACAGGCTTGATTAATCAGGCAAACGCACAATGACTTCCTCTTTGCCATAGGTCCCTCGTGTTCCCTTTACAGTTAAGTTTTTGTGTCTATGCCGTGCATTTGTTTCTGAGGAACACAGTTACTTAATCAAACAGGAATAGAAGCTGTTTCATCTCGTTTAAATTGTAACATTTCGCCGCACGGTTCATTTTTAACGAGACGTCTCTGAAATGGGACACAACAATCGCTCTATTTTTAACATGCCACACTACATGAAAGCAAACAAATAAATCTGGTGTGCCTTTTGTGGCTCGAGTGTTGCGGCGCGGCCGTGCTAATCAGCCACATTGTGTTGAAATCCCACTTTTGGTAGCAGTCGCTGTGCTCGACAACTGGTAAATAATGGGGATTTTGCATGTTCAAACAGTTATGGCACGACTAGCGAACAGTTTCAGATATGGCGAGGAGATGCAGAATGTTTGCCTGAGCGTTTGTCTGGATCTTGATCGCTGCTGTCTCTCCATATGTCTGTTTCTCAAATTGGGTTGAGGCAGCAGCGGAGTTTGTTGCTAATGTACAAGAACAAATATTAGACAGATCCAGCAAACATCATATCGTAAAGGTCTCGTTCACTTGCAGTGGATTGTCGGCTTCCACAATGGAGCGGCTCATTTGCATACTTCAAAGCTGCACCAGCATATTTGGCACAATACCCCAACGGCCGTTCAAGGGATACTGGGAACACTGGCACGCGGGATCCAGTGGAGGCCGTTCGTGTTGGCGAAAAGGAGTGGAACTAGTGCAACCATCAGCCAGTCCACACTGATTGCATGGCACCTCAGTGCAGCACAGCGCCTCTCAGGGAACGGAGAGGGTTTGATTCCTGCCAGCGCTGCGGAGCAGCCATGTTCATGGCAGGTCAGCCCCTCTGCTGGGTCCGTCAGGTGGGCTCTGGCAAACGAGAGGGATGAAAATAAAGGAGTGCATGACTGGATCAGCAGATGGGGGATATTCTGCACTTGGTGCCATGCAGCTGCGACTGCAGATAACATATGCCAGGGAAGGGGGGGGGGCAGGCAGCGGCTCTGTAAACCAGGATAATCCACAAAATGTTTTTAAAGGAGGGCCAATACAAAAGCCTAATGGTACTTCAGTCGAGCATTATCAGAGGTATTGGACCCATTACAATGCAAATGTGTTTATTTTGCTGCGGTTACACGCGACAATAACGACGCCGCTGCCAAACTCTTTTCTGTGATTGCATCAATTTACAATTCCTCTTAATCGTTCTGCTGTCATCACCATCCAAAAAGTATTGACTGTTTTCAAAGAGGTAATATATCTATTACCTAAAAAAACGAAAGGAAAAATACAGCCTGCTGCATCACATCATATGAAAACTGGACATTTAATATTAAAAATGAAATGGGGATTTGGCCATACAAGTGGTGGAGGAGGGGGGGACTTGCTACCGTTTTGAAAACGGAGGAACAGGAGGAAACATGGTCTGTTGAAGTCAAAGTTAAATAGAACATCATTAGTATAAATTCCGTTGTTTGATGTGTACATTGTAGTATAAATTACAGTAATCAAAGGAATGGTAATGATATGGTTTGAATTAATGGTTTCCACTAATTTACTAGCAATAGAACTAGGTCAGGATGTCAGTTTCAAGGATCACACACGGAAGGCGTTACATCCCATCTGTGATTCAAGGACCGACTACTCCAGTCCCCCATCACTGCAGCTGGATGGATGGTTTTACACTGAAACTGCTTTGGACGGAATATTTATGATGCACTGTCCCCAGATTACGTTAGAAAGGAGCCTTTATATCAACTATGACATTACACAGTTTAGCTTAGATGCTCATGATCGCCGTGTCGGGCTCAATCTTCTGTAACATTCGGTGTTTCCGTGTAGGCTTTACTCCAAAGTTCTGTGCAGTCCCAGTTTCATTCTGATCCTGCACATGTAGCAGTATATGGTGCGTGTAGTTTGATGTAACATTCATACATCTGGTACCTATCCCCAAAAAAACTTTATTCATCCACACTGTTTTATTCGTCATCGTCGGCTTGTCACTTAGCCACCGACACAAATGCCAAACTGAAATGAGAAGCTCGGCGACGGGGCCAAATCATGTCCGCGGCATGTCCAAACAAATGGAGCAAGAACTGTTGGCCAGCTTTTCAACAATGGGCCCTGCCTATCTTCTTCAATGGGTACCTAGCTCCGGCAGCAGCTGCCAAATCCACTTCAAATGCCCCCCCCCCCCCATCCACTACAGACAGAATCCTTTAGAAAAGGGGTTCGAGCACCATCATGAGACCGGGGCTTAGCCATGAGAGGGAGTAGCTTGCATAATTCTCACAAATATGCAAAGCCTTTGAACTCCGCTGTATGCTGAGGAATCGTGGAGGCTTGCAGTTTACTGTGTGCCTGTGGATGATGGAGAATTATTGATTCATGAATGGGGTAGAGGCCCTCCTGAGAGAGATTGATGGGTTGATGTCTTCGGTGCGTCAGCCCGGGCGCTTAGGCTTTCCTCTCACGAGCGGCTGAGGCCATCTGGTGCGGGAATGCCGGAGAACAACCCCTGCTGGATGTGGCGTGAGACTCAGATGCAAAAGGGAACAGATGCAAAGAGTAAAAGTGCAGGGAACGTGTATCCCAGTAGGCGGAGCGATGCCACTCGACTCTGTAGGTGTTGATTTGCTTGTTGAACCGTTCTCGCAACTGGATCCTTGAGAAAAGAGAAAAAAGAACAGGAAACATGGCACCCAACAATAGGCTGCTGTTTGTGTGGGGAGCAGCAGGATTACACACACGAGTGGGCTTCTTTGCACTAGCCAAAATGAAGTGGGCATGTTCTCAGCACACAGTGCACCATTGATTTATACATGTTTGATACAGCTCGGAATGCGTTTGTGAAATTGGCAGCGGAAAAGATCACTCGGTCATTTAATCCTCACAGGAAATTCAAAATGGTTTAATAGACAAGGGAGAGAAATGTTGTTGCACTACAGCAGGCATATGTCTCTTTGATGCATGCATACCAGGATTTAAAAATTAAACAAGCAGCCAAGCAAAGATGTCGAGCTAATGGATTTGTAAGTGAGCTTGTTGTGTGCTGTGTTGTGTTGTCTCATCTCTTCAATTACTTTTCATTTATTAAAGGAAATGTTCAAGTTAGAAATAAACAGAAGAGTAAAGAGAAAGAGAATCCCTTCACTCACTGAAAGACAAGTTGTGTCTTGACCCGATCCGAGACGCACTTTGCTCTCTGTTTTAGAGAATGAATCCAGTGCAAATCCATTAAGCAATACACAGGTTAGACTATGAAGACAGATGGATTATGATTTTCTTCTAAACTACAGAATTGATCATGACTCCAATGAGGCCGACGAGAGGTGCTGTCAGCAGCGAGCGATGATTTATGCCTGGCAGCGGCGCAAGATTTTTAAAAAGTGCCGACCCGACGAGCAAACAAAAGAGGAGAGAGCTTCACAGAAATACAGAGGGCAGAGGGAACATGACTTTCCGCCGGCTGGGATGCGTGAGCCAAAAAATGTTCAAGGCCAACTGTGTCGTCTGTCCAGCGGGTTTTTCTTATATTAGCCACGGAAGAATACAATCATAGGAGGAAGCGAGAAGCTCCCGAGGACACAGTGAGAGAGGGAGAGCTGTTGAAGTCGCAGATTGATAGGAAATGTATACAAAACTTCTTTTGAAGCCATATGCTATTCAGGGTTCATCTAATATAACAAGTGAGAATTAAATGTACATTTTTATTTAAAATATTGGGAGATATACAGGTAATACAACCTTTCACATGCATTAGAAGCCCAAACAGCCAATATACTGGAAGTTCACACAATATATATATATATATATATATATATACAGTGAAGTTGCAGCCTTATTTTTTTGACAGGTGACTGCTGCTGAGTCAGCACAAAGCCGCCATACTGCGAAGCACCTCTTGAGCTGCGACAGTTCTGACTGCCGAGCACTGAGTGGCTCCGGCGTTTGCCAAGAAGCCGTCAGGGCGGACAAAAGCTGCGGCCGCGGTGACAGACGTCCTTTAATCCAAAGGAGAAAGTAGAGGAGGTGATAAACACAATTTTTTCAAAGTGCTGAGAATCGACATAAACAGATGCCTCCAACAAAGGGCTGTCCAGAGTTGCTTTTGCTCGGCTGTGCAGTTTTTCATCAAAAACGTTAGCTGTCTTGAAAACTTGGGGACTGACTTCGGATCAGCTTTTAATTGCATCCACTATTCAAACTTTTCCCCCGATGGCAACTGACATGCACATATTGTCCCTATCATCGATAAACAGGCCCTGGATCAGCCTTCAGATGGAAATATCGCCATTAAGAGCTACACTTTCTCCTCCATCCCCGGAGGAGGTTTGTGCCTTTTGTGCCGTTGAGTTCCATTACCTCGTGCACCATGTGGCGACCAGATGTCACTCGACCATGAACCACCCGCCTGCTGCTGAACTTTTATCAGGCACCTGCGTCATTGAGAAATGAAAGGGTGATGATGCTCAAGTGTAGGAGGAGGCAGATCTTGGGGAGAGGAACCTCTTCATCTGTAATAACGTCCTTGTCCTTTATTTGAAGAGGTGGACATGAAGCTGGGGGGGGTGACCTCCATACCACAATGAACTCTTAACTTAGAGAATAGATGATGAGCTCCATGGGTTCCCAACAAGATAAAACCTCTCTCTCCATAGGATGCTGATGTAGCCAGACAGATATGACACTGATATCAGTTATGACCAGAAGTTCTTCAACTTGCCAAATAATGAAGATCACTTAGAACAATGATAGTGGATAAATTTGAGTTTACTTTATTCATGTTTTGTTTTAATGCAAAGATACTGGAATCGGATGGAATCTTTACGAGGTGAAATCTAAATTTTTTGAAAAACTCTGCAGCTTCAGAATAAGAAAAAGTTCTCACATTAAATGCGGAACAGCCACATTAACTGTTAATCTTTACGTGAAAGATGCCAGATGACTCTTGTGGATTCCTTTGCAATCTCAATTTGTGAATCCTCCTGTTTAGAGCTAATCATCTGTGCAGCGCGGACTCCAGCCACTTGCCTCATGCAGGAGGAGGCCGGTCTCATTAACAACCTGTGAACCTGCACATTGTGGAAGAACTCATTCATAGGAATTCATTTACTCCTAATTATCAATTGTGCGTCATGTATAACAGTGACCCGCCCGACCTCCCATTACAATAGCACCAATCAGAGTGGGGTTAATTCGAAGCGACGATCAATTTGGCCCAATCATTTTGCTCCACTCCCATGGGCGACTGAGCCGCTGAGTCGCAAGCAAATGTGTTTCCACCCAGCCCACATCAACACCTTACCTTGTTTTACTGTCTCTGTTAATAGAACACATTAATCAAAGCACTTTTGCTTATACATTCCGTGTTAATGGCACCGTGCTAAATGCATTCTGGAGCACAGCGTTGCCGTTATTGAAATGAATACAAATGGACTCTGGCTGGTACTTTGTTCCGGGTTGTTTTTATCTATTTGCGCTCTCAGCCCATGTTTATCCTCGGGTGGGTCTCGATCAGATTGTTGCCCCCCTCCACTGCAAATGAATGCGTCCTTGACTTCAGGACGAGATGAAATACGGTGAGTCCACCTTTAAAAAAAAAAAAACATGTACTGCAGGGGAAAGTGAAGAAATTTAAAATGTACAAAAACAAGCACGGCACCTCCGAATAGGAAAAAGGTCACGAGTGAGTGTGTGAGCGTCGAGTCTTGTTCCTGAGCCGAAAAAGAAGGAGGTCGAGAGAAGTGTGTGTTCAGAGCGGCCCAAGGAAGAAGGAGCGCCGGCATAATTTGTATGTGTGCACCCGACAAGAGCTCACTTAAAAGGAAGGCTACAAGTTGTCTCCTGAGTACATTTTGTGGTGAACAGCCACTAGCAACTGTCTTTGAAGGCGAAGTACAATGAAGTGGGTGTGTGTGTGTGTGTGTGTGTGTGGGGGGGGGGGGGCAACAAAAGCTTTGCTCCGTCGTAACCCAGGAGTACGTAGGTGGGTCTAAACAATGACAGCATGTCCTTGAGTTATAAATATGTAATGTCCCTCAGGTGGCACCGGGGAGACAGCAGCTTCTGATTGGCTTTCGGCTATAAATCATTCATTAGGGTTCCCATCAATAATTAATATTCCACCCAAGCCTGGAATCCTTTATGTAAATACTGTCACACGTTGGAAGGTTTCCATTGTGAAGTTGCGCAGGCAGCAGTTTTGGAACTTTTGATTGCTGGCTTAGAGGTGCCGTGTTTGCCTCTCTGTGGTTTTCTTAACCAACCGGCAAAGGAAAACAAACACAAGGGTAAAGAGAATAACGTTTGAACTTTGAAGACGATAATCAGATAATATATAATGTGCATAATATATATATATACTTTACATGCACTGATTATTGATAGATTGGAATGTGATGAAGGTAACCACCGTACATTTATGGCTAATATTTACTTCAGTGTCAAGGACTGATGGTTAGTGTTGAAACCACCAGATTTTTCTAGAAATCTAAATCACTCTCTTTCTGGTAGAGGTATTTGGTTATTGTCAGTTTCCCCATTGTTCCCAATTGTAATGCTAAGCTAAGCTATCTGGCGCCAGTTACATATTGACTCAATCTTCTTGTCAGGCTATTCATTCCAAGAGAGTAAATACTAGTTGAAGATTATATATAATCAAACATTAATCATAGATAAATTATGGTTTTAAACCAATGCCTGTATATAAGGATGGACATTATTACAGCTTCCCAAAAGTGAAGCCAAATGATCTGGATCGCCCCCTAGTGGCTGGCTACAGCAGGAGTTATATTCCTGCTCTATGTTAGCAGATGGTCCTGGACCAAACTAAACAAGTTTTTAGTTTATTGCATGTACTATTGATTTTCATTGAATGAATGTTCATCACTCTGGTAAGTTGTGTTTGAAGTTATTTGATGCTATAACTATGAGGTCAAACGTCAGGAGTGACAGCTGAGACTCACTCGCGGCATGTGTGACGGCAGGACCCCGATTCAGCGGCTGAACAATCTTATCCCCGAGAAGTTTAGAGCCGCGTTGAGAAAGAACTCCCCGTGGGAAAGAAGACGGTCGGAGGTCAGCTAACTTTTCCTTTAAACACATTTTGTTTATCTTCCATCCAGAAAGCTCATAATTACCGCGAGAGCCGGCGAACAGATTTGATTTTTTTGCTCTTTGCAACCTCGCCCCACATGGGCTCTGTTTGAGAGGCACGTGGTAATTATGTTTCATCTAAAAAGATTCCGAGGAGCGGGATGACATCTTGTTAGACGTTTCACTTAACTTGCTCGACTTGGTTTTTTTTGATTGGCCGAGTGGAAGAAACTTGCCGAAAGTCTGTCTTTGTAATTGCCTGCAGGTGGAAGAAGTCAGAGCTGATTTACAACTCGAGAACTTGTATTTTCAACGGACTCGACATTGAGCTCTAAGCCTATAGATCGGTGCTGATTGAAAAGGGGAGAGAGCCGTGGGTAGCGCAATTATCGGTGTGGGGGGGGTTACTTATATACTTCAAAAGGCTGTATAAATTCCCACTCTCCTCAATCTCCTCTGCGCTTTGAGACCTTGATCCCACTGAACTTTGCTAAAAACAACATTAAAGCCGCCGACAGTTTTTTTTGTCGCAGAGAGAGCTGTGATATTATTGATTCATATTAGGTGTCCGCCGCTGTTTGTGTAGCTGAGTCGCTTTTTTTATCTCCCGTCCCGTCGACACTTCCCTGATGCCACTGAGCATCAGGGAGCTGGCACTGTGGCATCCTGTACAAAGGCTTCAGCAGGTGATAGTGTGAGCGAGAGCCGGGCACACAGGACGGCACACTGGCACTTTTGTCATGTTAATGCTGCCGCGTATGACGCTCCGCAAATAGGATTTACAGTACTCGCCTGCCTATGAAATGGAACTGCAGTCTCATAAAATGTTCTTTTAAAGAAATTGTGCGAGGGAACTCGGGGGCGGTAAATTAAACTCCTCGGGCAGGATTAGATGGAAGGGGGTGGGGGTGGGGGGCGGGGGGGAGGCTGGAGAGCTTCTGCTCACAGAGGTCATGGATCCGCTGTTATTCCTGCACCTCTCCATTTCAGCTTTCATTGGCTTTTATTGCGTGTTTTACTTTCCTCTGAAACAATTGTCCGAGGGGGAGTTGGGACATATGCCGTGGGCACAGACAGAGAGAAATGCCCATAAACTGGATTAAATCGTGGGTCTGTGTGAATGTGTGTGTGTGTGTGTGTGTGTCAGAGGGTGGGGGATGGGGATTCAAGCATCTGTATGGACATGAAAACCGATACGTTTTGTGGAAGAAGTGTGAAGCTGATTTGCGGCCACAGTTGCCTCTCGCTCGTCCGACACTTTCAAAGTTGAAGCCCAATTTTGGGAGGATTCTCCACGCCGCTGCCTCACCGGGCTCCTCTCATTAGGGGCCACGTGCACGGTGGAGGACCTGAACATTGCTCCGGTCATAGACATTACGAGTGCAGTTCAGGAGTCTCCTCACTATGCCTTTTCAAAACCTTCTCTCCGTCAGAAGCCAGCAATCCCCGGCCCTCCATAAGCTCCATAGGTATCCAGCTGCTGCCGCTGTGGAAGCTCGGATGAACCCTTAACAAGCTTGTGTGTGAATATGCAGGAAGAAGATGAGAAATCCCTTTTCTCCCTCTGGCACCGGTTGAAAGTTGAGAACGCAGCAACTAAACCTTTCAGTGTCAAATTGAAGCAGCGGTCTACTCCAAATATTTTCCAGCGGGCTGAAGTGAGTGCACTGTTCCTCTGACATCTTGAAGCCGTGGCATTTTGAAAAGAAGCCGTGCTGTTAATTGAAGTGCCATTACCATGAAATTTGGTTGGGCTTAAATAGGTTAATAATAACGAGGGATGAAAGCTGAATTGGGGGCTTAATTGCTGTTAAAGCCTGTAATAAGTAATAAGTGTGTGTCGTGTGTAAAAAGGAGTCGAGGTCTCCAGGACAGGCACAGTGAACAGAGGCTCGTGGTTTGCATTTAACTTCGCAAAGTCTCATTTAGCTTTTGGGTCTTATATTCTATTGGATTTTCCATTCATTTAAAAATAACAAATGAGGTTAACATTTAAACCAAAACGTGAGAGTTAGATATTTTAGGGATTTTGATTATTTTGAATTAAATGAAGATTTTTGTACATGAAAATGTATGATCTTGGACCATGTTTATGGGGCTTATTTCCACATATGCGTATCACAGTGTATGCAGACGTTCTAACATCTGTATGTAGCCTCTTATGGTCATTGTAGTGTTGGCTGTACTTACCTCTGCAATGAAACTAGCATGGAATATTACAGTTCAACAATTATTCAAAACAGTTTCTGCATATGTCGTCCTGCATTGATAAAAACCAAATTCAGTCCAAATGAAGCTTAAAAGCCTTATTTCAGTTTCTTGGAGTATCCTCAAAGTATGAAGACGTCACGAAATTATATTTATGAAGTGGAAATTTAATTGGGATCCTCAATGCGAGCAAAGAGAACCTGAAAAATATGGAGCTCTCCAAATTCATGTTACTGCGAGAGTATTTTTAATGTCTTTGCCCGAGTCGACAAAAGGGCTCGAGCTACAATGCACCCGGCTACTTGCCAAATAGGCAGGTCGGCTTTTGAGAAAAAATATTGATCGGCGCGAAAAATAAAAGTTTCTAAACCTTTTGTACGGAAATGCTCTTCGGGGGCGTTTCTTTGTGTCGTGCCAGACTCACAATTTCACCATTAAACTGTGACAGCAGGTGTGGGATCACCGTGGAGTCTCGAGTGTTAATAGATCAGCACAGCTTCGGCATCTTCTCCTTTGTCTTTTTTACATTTCACAAACCTGTAATCTCCTCTGACCGTCACGTCTCCACTGTTTATCCAAAAACTTCTCGCTCCCATTTACAGTCCCCGCGCTTTTACTCTCACTTGACTAACACCCCCCCCCCCCCCCCCCCCCTCTCGCTATTTCATGCATCATTTCTCTGTTTAATTGCTGCTGGCTGAAACCTTCTCCATATTCCCCAGCAGCTCAGCGTTCCTCCGGTCCAAGGCTACTGCAGCCCCGCGCTATTCAATAACCCCCCCCCCCCCCCCCGCTACTTGTTGATGTGAACTTTGAGGTGAGCGAGAAGGAAGCACAGTGCTTCTTCTTCTTCTTCTTCTTCTTCTTCTTCTTCTTCTTCTGCTCCTCTCTATGATTTGTTTTTAACGGCAGCATTAGCCGAGACGGTTTCAAATACCTCCGCAGTAGACAAGAGAGAATATGCTCCTGTTTGCAATTGTAAGCAGGAAAATAAACACAAAGCTGGAGCAGGAC
Source organism: Platichthys flesus (assembly GCF_949316205.1). NCBI lineage: Eukaryota > Metazoa > Chordata > Actinopteri > Pleuronectiformes > Pleuronectidae > Platichthys > Platichthys flesus. Next base: position 10,923,137 of record NC_084968.1, read on the forward strand.
ATTTCTAGGCCACACACACACACACACACACGCACAGACCCACAACATGTTCACCATGCGGCAAAGCAAAACACACACACACAAACACGGGGGCTTATCTGTGTCTCTCTGAGGCCTCACACATCGAAAAGGGCTCTATCTGCGTCACACACACACACACACACACACACACAGACACACACGTACGCAATCCACCGAGGTATCCAGAGTAATTATCAGGCTGTTAATGATTGCTGTGCATCAGCAGTGCTCCAACCATTCATTACAAGAGCTTTTTCAGGCGCCTGCTGGGCCCGCGAGACTGCTTATCACACACCACACCACTTGATGGGCTTAATGCAACCTATTAACCAACAAAAGTCTGCGTGTGAAGTTCGCCGGGAAAAAAAAAACCTCCCACCCGTGCTCCTCTCTGATTTATGCTCTGGTATCGGCCCAGAGTCGAGCACTGGACTGGGATGAGATGGAGTGTCCCAGTTGTTATCTTCTTAGGAGGGTGTGTTGCTCCCGAGAAGCCGGCAAGGCGTCTTGTTGCAGCAGACGTGAGGCGCTCGGTCGCGGCTAATCTGCATCTGAAGGCTTTTCCGGGTTTGAGGTGCCAGCAGCGGCTTCTGTGCAGGAATGCACGGCGAGGATGTAAACATGTGACATTGCCATGTTGGCCACGCCGCCGCGGCCCCCCCCCTCCTGTCCCTCAATCTATCCCACCCACTTATACATGCACCCCCGCTCTCCCCGGCGCTGACCCCTGTCACCGCAGCACACTGGAGGTTTTCACCACGAGACGGAGGAAGTCGATAACGCCTGTCCGCATCACAGTGGGGCGATGTCACTCCGGCCGGGAGGAGGAGCGCTCCCTTGTGTCTGCCCATGTGACCTCTTCCATGTGAGGTCATCACATTGATGTGTGTGTCTTTGAAAGTCTGGATTTTAACTACCCTTAGTTGTTCCAGCATTTTATTTTAGCTTGTTTCATTGTCTTTGTTTTTAATTGTACAGCGCTTGTAAATTTGATTTATGAATACATTTCACGTAACTTGATTATGAAAAATGCAAGATTTGTTTTGTGATGATAATTAAAACACGATATCGTTTTCTAGGAATTCATTTTAGCTCTGGGTTCATCAGAATTTGTATTAATTACATGTTTTTGTTTGCCTACCTATTTTTGTCTGGTTTCTAGAAATCTTGAAATATCTGCCTCTGTTCTCCAAACACACAATACAGAGGGAAAATAAATCATATTCTTTCCCTTTTACGTAAACCTCAAAACAAACTGTCAACCACGTCCATGGGAACTATTTAAACCGTTCACAGGAAGCTTTTTTTTCTTTTCAAGTTTTGATTTATTTTGTGTAACGTGGAGATGTTGGCCCCCAGAAGTTTACCTACGCTGCTGCTGCTGCTGGTGGAGCTTCAGACATGATGACTTTCTACAGGTATTTCTGAAAAACCACGATGTTTACACACCAGTTTCTTTTTTATGATAACATTTTTCTAGGTTTGGTCACGAGACAAGATTATTTATAAATCCAACCACTATATCGTATTGGTTCGGTCACAATATTTATTCAAGCCTTGTCAGTGCATCTAATTATTATTGCGTTAAACCTGTATGAAAAGTCCTGTGTAAATAAAGTTGGATTGACTGGCCTGTTAACAACAGGTGCTCTGATGTGATGACGCTGACGAGTCCCTTCTCAAACAGGAAGTAGGGGTCGGACTTGCAGAAATGCTTGTATTTGATAGGAGGAGCATGTTTTTGGGGCGGGGCCTTGCTCACAAGTTTCTGATTTTTCTATTGGCTGGAAGTAGAGTGTCACAAATGAGGATTGAAGGAAACAAGGAAACAAACTTCTGAAGTTGAACCCCAGCTTGTGTATCTCCAGGCAGACTGACCATCACAGAGACACTGGTAAATAACTGAGAGATCTGTTTTCTGCTTTCAACCTGCATGTGGACGATACTAGACATTTGATTAGCCTGAATTCAGACCACCTGTGTCAATCAGCTTGGCCTGTGCCACCACAGACGTCAAGGGATTTGTAGTCTCCCACTACGAAGACACTACAAATTTAAAATGGTGGCAACAGAGACATTCAGAAAGCATCCGGAGAAAGCAAAGCCAAGAAGCAGGAAGTCTCCTCCAAGGTGCACAGACTTCCTGTCATGAAGAACTGCAAAAAGTAAGGTTTTAATCCTTATTCACTTCAAATTGTGTTGAAATTGAATGAACTCTTGGGCCTCTGTGAGTCTCCACTGTTTGTCTTCTTGATCTGTTACTGTTCCAATGCAGCTTTGTGTAGTGTTGTGTTGTTTCTTGGATGACAGGCCATCACCGGGTCTATGCTTGAACACTTCTGGTGCTTTATCACTGAACATGGTGAAAAACTTTGCTTTTTATTCATTCCAGAGAATTTGTATGTTATTGATTTTTCTTTGCTCTCTGATGTGTTCAATGCCAAATCTCTACCCGTCTTTCTGCTTCATCTCTCCAGATGTACATTGGTGTGTGTTGGCTTCTTTTACTTCCTTTTCTTCTTTATCTTTGCGATGCTGGTTTTGTTTGTGTGTTTGCCGGCCGCTGTGCCATCAGACAACGCTTAATGGAACTATATTGATTCAAAATGGAGTCTAAAAGCAAGTTGAGAGTTTTATTTGTAGTGTGGTTGTGTTTGCTGCATTTCCATCACTTGGTCTAAATGGTTGTGAGTTTTTCTGTGGATGTTTTTGAATTTTCTGATCGAATTTTTGTGTTTTTGTGAGTTAGTATTTGAATCGAATAAGTGTAAGACTTGTATACTATATTGTGTGGTTCACTTCAGTGTAGTTTCAGACAGTGGCTGTGTTCCTTTTTACCCACTACACAGTTTGTAGTCTATGATGTATAGTTGTTAGTGGCCAGTTAGACATTGCTGCATTTGCTTTTTTTTATGTTTGTGATGCTGGTTTTGTATTTTTTGTCGCCGGGCTATCGGACTTGCAATGCTGTGACTGTTGTTGCTTCTTGCACTTGTTTCTCTGCAGCTGTGTCTGCAAAAAAAAGTTGTGATTATTTTGTGTGTTGAGCTCTAACACTGCTGCCTTAAGTCCAAAGTGTAATGAGATTATGTCAAACATCTGTCCTGAGAAAACATTGGCTTGTTTGTGTTATGGTTGTGTTGTCTGCTTTTCCATCATTTGCGTGTTGAGTTTGTCTGTAGAAGACATTGTGGGTATATATATTTTTTCTTCTCACATGTGTGTTTGGTGTGTATTTTTTGGCCTTCAGAGTTTGGCTTTAGATTGAAAGTTAACAGATTGTTTAGGGGTATAATTATAAAACAGCAAATGACCTCTATACAACTCACACAGTGTGTTATCTCCTTCATCTTCTGTTTTGTCCAACCTACCATATTTTAATAATTCTCAACAAAGTGCGAGTTACTGTGCGAGGGGACATCCTCGATTCCTTCCATATACTTTTTTGGTTCTATCCAAAATATGAAAGGACTTCTTTGGCATTTTACTTCACAGTCGAGGCTTCAAAGTCAAAAACACATTCTTGACCATTTCCACGCTGTTGAAAGGGAAACTTGACACTCGCCCTCGTCCCATCGAACCTTTCGGACCCTTCTCTGAACTCCAGTCAAACGGACAACAAAGAGAGAAGGAAGGTGAGCTGGCCATGTTTGGCTGTCAGACGTTTCTGAGCGACTGGTGTTTGAGCAGTGACCGACCTTGCCCACCGCGGATGTCGCAGACAGGAGTGACAGAGTGAAGAGATACAATGTTTAAAAAACGGAAACCAAGGTTGATTTATGTTTCTGGGTGGACGTTGGCTCCGTCTTCCAGATGCATCATTAGCTCCAGCAGGGACGTTGTGTTTTCACCTCTGTTTGTTTATTCATCTGCCAGCAGCACTTTGCAAACACTGCTCTCCTCAGTGCCATTGTGCCACATTACACAATTTTATTTATTTTGTATCTAATACTTCGTTGTCATTTTCAAGCAATCGCGGTGAGGGGTGGAAAAACAAATCCCCATAACTAAAACTAAAACATTTAACTATTCTTTTTATTCATGATGACCTTAAAAACAAGCATTGTGCTTCCAGCCCGGTCCTGAACATACCTGTAAACTGCTGTAAAGAAAAAAATCCTGTTCATTGGTTATTATTGGAATAAGAATGAGAAAATAATGAACCTGCCAGTCGATGGCCTGAATGCTAATTGACTTATTCACGTCCGCTGATAATAGGCGTGTTGGAGGCCTCTGCTTAAGTGCAGATGATCATTTGGTTTGGTGCTCGTGCTTTTCCACTGGGAACTGGTCAGGTCCACGCTAACACACACAAAGCCCCTTTTTAAACCTCCTCACCTGTCAGTGCTCTGCTGCCTCCACACCATCGAGGGAATGACATTCTTTTTCCAGTAATAACTCGAGTAGCACTGTTTAACAACGTGTCTGTGGCCCGCGGTGCTCCGGCAACAAAACAATCCCACGCCGCCGGTGTCGGTCTCACAATTATGAGATCGATTCCGGGTAGAATCCTGTAGTGAACCCGGGAGGAAGCTTTGTAGCCTGAGCTTATTCAGCAGTGCAAGGCAACACACTCAGCACAACATAGCCCCCCCCCCCCCCATGTCCTGGCAAGCTAATACATTTTTATTACTTGTGTCAGGCCGTTTTAAGGTACCACACTATGCAAATTATGAATACTTCCCCGGGTATATTTTCTTGCTGACACTTTGGAGAAAAGCTGAGTGTCACAACATTGATTTTTTTTTTTTTTTTTTTGCTCCTGGCTGGAACAATTTTTCTTCAACATAGGTACTGTATCTTAAAGTATAGGACTTTGGGAATATTTTCTGAGGGCCTACTTGCAGTAGAAGTGAAAGTCTGCTCATCAGAAAAACTGATAAGAAATAAAATCCTGCACGCTGCGCCACATCCCAACTGGTTTCGATGTGCTGTGAAGATGTGTAGTGGGGGGAGAAAACACCATCTAATGGTGGCAGGGCTTGAAAAAGAAATGGCCAGAGTGGGTCTCCTATTACTCGCGTTCCTTTCCACTCTCAGCCCCACCTAATGGGATATGCCACAAACTGAACAATACTTCCATTAAACGGCGAGTCAGAAACAAGAAGTCGCTTTCAAACTGGCGAGCAGAGCTGAAAGATGGAATTTCAGTCTGCTTGAGATTAAAAACCTGCAGCGGCGGCGGACGGAGGCGGAGAAGAATGAGAAGCGAGAGGCTGGAGAGAGGGAAGGGAGGAAAAAAAATAGATGGAGGGAAAACGAGGAAGCACAGGAGCAAGACAGAGGTGGCAGGCAGTCAAAGTGGCAGTTGCACTGTAAATAAGATCTCCCCACAGGGTGCTTAACTCCGGACTGCCTTTGTCTGGCCTTAAATAGCTTACAGGGCTGAGAGAGACAGATTAGAGTGAAACTGCAGGGACACAGAAATATAGGCTTTGTCTACAGCCGGGATTTATCTCTCACCCTCGGCCTGAACTTTGTTTTCCTCGGGGCCTCCACCGTGTTGACTTGTAAGAGCCCTGAGTTGCATCTCGGTTCCTGCTGCCGACCGAGTTTGAGTCATTATCACCTCGAGGAGATTATCTTCTCCCTGTGAACGCGTAACTCAACCTGACGGCGGCATCCGTACAGCTCGCCGCGATCAACTTGTGCCGGAGTGATGGACGTGGGTAGTTTGGTGAACTTTTTTTTTTCTAGCTTGATTGGAATGTGTGTTTTCCGTGTTGAAACGCCGCAGCACAGAACGAACCCGGCTCATTAATCAAAGCGCGGCCTGAAGGGAAAACATACTGGGCTACATAATTCTCACAGCAGAGTGGCTGAGGGGAAATGATTAATACATTACCATGAGGAAACAGGTTAAGAAGCCCTGATTACTGTCACAGGGCAGATCAATGGGAAGTTCTGCATTATTTACCTGTTTTTTGTCTTCGCAAAACGAGCCGGAAGAAAAGAAATGTAAAACGAATTCAACCTGCACCTTATTCTCCGTCCGTGCACAAAAGATTGTAAAGAAAAATAATTGTTTATTTCCTGGATTTACACAACTGACTTGGACAAGGCTGAAAGGGAGGAGGAGGTGGTGGCGGTGCAGGGGAGGGTAATTTACATAATACACCTTGCATTTAAAATCAGGTGTCGTTAATAATGAGCACTTGTGTTTGAAGAAGCGCTTCATTAGTGCCGATGAGCATGTGATCGCCGGGGCTTTGATGTGACTTCACACGGCAAAAAAAAAGAAAAAGAAGCGAATCGGGGGCGGCTAATGAAGTGCCGAGGACGGCCGCCGAGTTCACCGGTTGTCGGCGCTTCTCTCGACATTAAAAGTTAACAGGAGACTCCAAGTGTCCTTTGATGCGACGCACACCGAGTCTAACGGAGCCTTTGATACGTGGTTTTGAGCGAACCAGAATTAGACGCACGGGGAACGAGGAATTGTGCGTCATCTGCGTGGAGTATTTGTCGTCGTCGATTTGTTTCATGGATTTCGTTTGTGTCTTCTCTCGGCCTCTCGTGGGCTCCTCTTTGTGTACTCGAATAATTGTCCTTGCTCTATTCGTCCCAAAAACAACGTGACACCTCGCGTTTTCTCCGAGTGGTCTCAGCCGCAGCGGCAGCGCGGGCACCTGTGTGTTTTGATGGCGCTATGCTAATTAGCCGCTGCCTGAGCGGATGCTCCTTCCCGAAAAAGAGAGGGCCTAATTAATTTCCAGATTCGAGCTTTGATGTGTCTAATTGCTCTAAGCTCCTCAACTTCATTAGTCAGCGAGCTCCCTCAGTGGACGGTGGAGCCGGGTCCCTGCGGTTACCAAGGAGAGATTTACCTGTGTATTTTTAGGCGCTGGTATTATTAGACACTCTGCTGCTGCATCTCAGCCCATCTCGAAAACTAACAAGAGCTCGGGACATAACTGGGTTTGTTTGTGAAATTGTCTGGTAAGATGAATTAGCGTGTTTGAAGGACAACATTGTGGCCTGAAGGGCGACCTCACATTTTCATCCCTCTATCTTCTCCCAGGGGAGTTTGGAGATGGTCCCATTGTCCATCTGGGTCCTGCTGTGGTGAGATATCAGCCGTGTTTTGATCCAGTTTCAACCTCTGTTCATTTAGGAAAATAACGAGGCTGGTATATTTATCTAAGAGCTAAAAATATATCAAGTTGTCAGGACTGAGGGAAAAAATCACCCTATTCTCTCTACTGCAAATGATGCCACTGTAAAATCTCTTAATCAGCAATAACCAAACAATCTATCGTTTAATGTTTTTGTACAAGCTTGAAGAAGTGGATCAAGTGAAATGAGTTGACTGAACTTCCAGCTGATTCTTCACTTAACTTCTCAAATTGATTTGTTTAAAACATTATCTTATTAGTATATATTCCCCAGCATGCTCTGCTCTTGTGTTGCTCTCCTCTCTAATTATAAGACATCAGCATAATTAACACGTGTGCCCTTTTTTTTTTCACACTTCCCCTGATACAATGGAGGCCATGATGAAGGCTGGGTGAATGTGGCTGAGATCAATACAACACAAGCAGCCATCAGTCCCGTGGTGGAAGTCCTGAGGCAGTGATGGTATCGTGCTTTACTGGTAACTAATCAAACATCATTTAAACTCCCATCAAATTTTAAATGGTGAGAATTTACACATTTGACTCAAAGACATTTACCACCAACTCCAATCAGAATAAAACTATTTAATTCAGGCAAGTCATTATTACAGCTATTAATGCAGGAATATAATCTTAATAAACTCAACCTAGATCGATTTGGCTTTTCTTTTTATTCGCTAGAAGAGAAAACAAAATTCGAGGAAAAGACTTGTGTATAATTAACGCCCTTATGATACTATCCACACAGAGTGGATGTTAGGGGTGAGAGGGAGGACTCGGAGAGAGGGCCGGGTCATTGGCCGTCACCGCTGCCGCCATGCATGTGCCCATTACTCTCCACCTAATGAGTTGATCACCAAGCTCCGGCAATCAGAGGCTAGTTGACATTCAGAGGCTGCTCCTGCCAACGGGCACGTTGGAATATGTGCTCTTCACCGCTGCCAGATGGAGCGGTCCAATTGACGCCTCATTACTTGAGAAAATATTGATCGACGGGGGGGGGGGACTTTTTGTTGGGGTTCGTTGTTTTTCACGAATTAATCATGAAGGGGACATTTTTTATGAATGGCTCTTATCTGTTGCGAGTAGAATTCAATCACTGACTTTAACAGCCTAATAACAGCGCCCTCTCTCTTCCTCTCTTTGAAATTTTGGATGAAATGATGGAAAACAGTTTCCATCATCGTATTCAGACATCGTGCATGTTAATAAAAAGAGTAAAACCATATAAGATCCTCATTTAGAGTGAGACCGAATGAGAGCAGCGGTAAGTAGAGTCCATTTCCTCCAGGGGTAGCCTTAAAACAAGCATGAAGAAATAAGTTGGAGTGCTGGCTTGGGAGTTTTTCAGGGGCTCGTTGGCATCGCGGCCTCATTAGTTAGCTCCTCCGTGGTGAGCGCTGGGCCCCGGAGTCCTGGCCCAAAGCTCGGGGACCTGCTGACTCAGCACCTTTCTCTCTTTTAATTTTCTCCCCCCCCTCGTGCCCATTAAGCACCTTTTTTTTTTTTATTTTGAAAACTCCAAGACAGTGATTGACCTCATCAGTTTGCTTCTTTGACGGTCCACTTTTTTATTTATTTATTTAATATTTTGTTCCAAATGATAAAAAATTGGCTTCTTGTCTTCACGGTTTTATTATCATCACTTTATGAATAAATGTGCTTCTCGAGGATATTGCACAAGGGACTGTTGTCTTTGTAGATACTCGGCGAGTAGTATTGCCTCTGCAGAACAAGTTCATTCTGCTTATTTACATGGAATAATAGAGACCCATATTTTTCATGCTGGTGCACTAGAGGCAGAATGGGTGGCGAGAACACACACACACACACACAAACACACACACAGAGCCTACACAATTCCTCTAATGTTGATCATTGTGAGCTTATACATCCCCTTATTGTTTTTCCACTGTAAACAAAACACTCCAATGTGATCGCCACTCTACTGTAAGAGGTGTTTTCACCCCTGGGCCAACTCGCCTCAATTAAAAAGTAAGTTGCCTCCAAAGGACCACCAGCGGTGCTTTTATTTTTGTAGGGCTGTTAAGCGCAGTAAGAGTCCCTCAGTGGAAAGCGATCACTTTTCATTTGGCTCACGCTGCTTTAAAAAGCCTTTGGTGCTCGTGATCCATAATTCAGTCTCATCTTTGGACACAGGAAATTCACGGCGCCACATTTTTTTCCTTTTCATTTTCTGCTGACCACACAGGAGAGAGGAGGGTCTTCATCATCAGCAGCTCGGCGGTGGAGATGTTTCTTTGAACAACGTTAATGCACCTTGTTAACATCTGTTCAGGGACAGTTATCATAGGACCAGAGGTGAAGTGATTATCATCATTAATACTACTACTACATAGTACTCATTATTTTAGTGTATACAGCAACACGCTCTTACAGGTGAGAACGAAAACTGATTCTTTATATTACACTGGTGATTTGCGTTAACTATTATATTTGTTCTATGCCAATATTATTATTATTATTTCCGCCAGCCTCTCTCTTGTTGTCAGAGCGACACTTGGCCGTTAAAGTGATGAGTGTGATGCGGCCTTTTCAAAACAAAAGTCTGAGGAGTTGATAAAGCAGTGTGCATGAGCTTTAACATTTGCTGGACATCTACACACAGTAGAAATATGCAAGCACCTGTTATGTCAACTCATAAAGGTGAAGGTCACCAGCTTGACATGAGAAGTCTGGAGTTCTTCTCTGGTCGATCCACGTGAGCGGTCATGAATGGACAGAGGAGCCCCTCCTACAGTCAGTGAGAGATTATGAATTAAACAAAAGCTGTGTCACTGTATCAAGAATCTATGACAGCATGCAAAAATAAATCAAATTTAATAGACAGTCAAATGTATGCACACTCCCGCAGCCGGGCTTTCTCACTCCACTGCACAGTCTGTTTGCTCAGTTGCATATTTACATTCCAAAAAACACTGGCAGTCATTAATTAAAGAGGAGACCAAAGTTCCGAGCCAGGGTTGGTGCTGCGGGCCGATCCACCCCACTGAACCACTTCCATTTGCCCTTGGCCTCCCAGGTGAGGCGGAATGAGGCCGAATCTCCATATCACGTTTGTTCTTGTCAACCTATGGGCAAACGCTCAAGCTGCGCCCTCATACATTTGCATTATAATTAGCTGAGCCCAAGCGTAAAAACAGTTTATGCTTTCCAATGAATGTAAAGTGCACCACAGAGACGAGTGTGAAAGTGTGTGTGGTTTGTTGTGGTGTTTGATATTTTATTTCCGGGAGGAATTGTTGTCTTGTGTGTGTGCGTTCAGATTTGTCCTTTTTTGTGCATGAGGCCTGAGGTCTGTGTGTGTGTGGCTTGATTTTTTAAATCATTGTGTTTTGTGTGAGTGTCCAGTCCTTTCTTTTGTGCATGATACTAGTTTGTGTCTGTGTGTGTGTCCTCCAGAGTGATGTCACAGACGGTGGCAGTGACACGCTCACAATTTAACGACACAGAAGTTGCACAAATTGAGCATGACAAACTGCAGACAGAAGTAAGTCGTGCGAGGGAGTAAAAGGAAGAAATCCTCTTCCCTGAAAACATTAAATAGTTTCGGCAAATGCATCATCGCATTTATCAAATCACCTCTATTTCCTGAATACCTGCTGGATTCAATAATGTATTTATATAGAGTGTGATTAAAATGATTCAATGACATATCTGATAAATGTTTGAGTTGTTAGCTCGTACAAGAGCCAACAAATCCATGTTAGGCATTTCTAATATTTTTTCCACTGCTTTTCCACAACCTGATATAACAGGAGGAACTGGGAGGTCTCAGAACTTTCCAGTCGACACCTTTCTGACGCTGTGTCTAAAAAATTATGATTAGATGCATAATTCGTGAGAAATATGTGTAATTTCCAACTCAGTTATTAGAAATTAGGCCCAATCCTTCATCCTGACGGCGACTTTCACTTCCTCGCCTCCTCCGCGCGGTGTTTCTATGGCTACATTGTCACCGGCGCTATTGTGGGGAGCCCGGTGATTAGCATTCTGTGGCGCTCACGAGCCGGAAGAATGTGTCCTGTCACATTCTAACAACGGTCGCACCAAAAAAGACACACACAAAAAAAACACCACCACCCCGGTAACGCGCTGTTCAAAATCAGCGTTGTTTTGTCACAGCCACACAAAAGGGTTTTCACAACAAATAACAACATCACACCCTGAGCGAGGACACGCATGGATTAGTAATTGTGGGAGTACACACTTTTCTTTTTGTGTCTGATGCTCGGATGTGATGTTGGACTCATTAAGGATTCCAAACAGTGAGCCGGGGTCTCGTGTATGTGTGTGTTAATCTAATAACCACCAGACACATGGAGCGCTAGCTTGTATTTTTTAACACACATTGTGTTGGCAAAGGTTGTAATTAACGTGTAACATCTACAATTCACTGCTCAGCAGGTTCCTGCAGCACGTCGCTCTTCCGACACTTTATTTTTGTTTCCTTTGAGGCCACCACTTTCAAAGAGCACGTGTCCATTAGGGCTCAGCGACGGGAGGAGTTGAAGTCGATAGTTGTCGCTCTTGTTGTCGTGCCGTGGCTTCAGATGCATTTGTGGAGTCTGACCTTAACGCTTACCGTCTATGGAAGAGGACTGAGAGGGGAAACACAGTTTTTACTTAAACGGGACATATTATACTTTTTCCCAAAATGTCTTTCCTCATGGTTGTTTTATTGTTTTTGTCAAATCTGCCGTCAGCTCAGTCCTCAGTTGTCCAGATGATACTTCCCCGGTATCTTGATGTCAGAGACTGAAAAGAGGAGCTGCAGCAAAGCATATTATGAGGACAGTGATGTTTTCTGAGCATAAGAGCCTTTACACCTTATTTCAAATAATAACCCACATTAAATTATAAACCTGAATATGAGTAGTGTATGTTTTCTGATGTTGGTCTCATCTCGATCGGAGTTAAAGCGTCCTTGAGGAAATGGAACCACGCGAAATGGATGTAAGCAAATTAGTTCCGACTCTTTCCAGGGAGGTGAAGTGCTTCCAGTTTCCAGGAACCTCAAACCCCTCACTCGTCATAAAGAGGCCATTATGGTTTGTTATGGAAAACTGCCCACGTTCCTGCATCCGAGACTCCGATCAAGGTCGTGTGAGGAGCGGCAACACAGCACATACACCGGCTGAATAGAAATGTTGTTTAAGTGAACCTGGTGCTTTGAATACCTGTCATAAAGGAAAACGACTGTTGCTACCTTAAAGCTTACAAATCAGGGAGTGGACTCGGATTCCAACAGATGGTAAAAATCCTCTATCAACCACATCTACCAAGATATGTGCTTAAACGCCAATTTCACCACTTCAACACTTGGTCTGTTCCCTGTGACCTGCAGCCTAAGCCGCTCCGAGATCAGCAGTTGATCTTCATGTGCCGTGTACAGCGGATAAAGAACTTTGCACACATGCAACTCAGAAGATGCTGGGAGCTGCTTCTGAGTTCGCCTGATCCCCGATCAGTTCAATCGATGAACGAACCGCGTGGGAGATGGAGAATGTTCGGTGAAGACGATGAAACTTTTATATGGCCTGTAGTAGTTAAACGCCGTTCATCCATTGTGTTTGTGGATTGATAAAAGTTACTGCTCCAGCAAAACTAGTGTGAGCTTTCGAGGAGCTTTTTAAAACATGAAATAATAAAACACCTCATCAATAAAAGAAGAAACAACAATTTGCATTTGCACTCGTGGCCTTGTCCACTAATGTCCCTCAGTGATGGATGAACACGCTCTTCATGCGAGGTGCAAATTGAAAAAGCTTTCAGTGTCGTGTGACCCCCGGATTCTGTAGTTCACCGGTCAATGCTTCTAATTGCTCTGTTAGTGTCACACAAATCAGGTGTCCGAGCCATTTGGTCGTAGTTTGGGTCAAACTGTTTTTTGTAAAAGTAAAGTTTGGGCAGCAAGAATGGTCCATACATATATTCCTCTTTTATAAGCCGTCTATTTATGTTTATGCTGTTGTTTTTCCACCAAATTATTATTTTGGGCTGATAAAGAAGATTTCATTTGTGTGTGAACAGCAGACAGGCCGATTGGCTGTGGATATGAGATGGAAAGAAAAGGTGGATAAAGATAATACCCTAAAAAAAAGAAGTGAAAGAAAAGCTATCTGTGGCACATCAGCGTCACGCGTTCCTCCAGCTGGGTGTGAACCTGCAGCTCATCCCGGCGATTCTCAGCTCCCATTGACACTCGACAGATAATGAGCTTATAGATGTTTTTTTTTTTTAAGATGTATTTTTGCTCCCGTCTGCAGAGGAGATTATAGTTTGGAGTTAATAATGCTTGTCGCCCGCTTTCACAAACAGAGCTCGCTGGGAAAAACCAAGTTGACAGTGGAAGAAAAGACAACGTGCGGGTGCCACATTCGTTCGGGAACACGTCCTGAAGTGCTGTATGCTGCGGGTTGACTCTTCACACATCTGAATGGCTGAGATCATCTGACAGATTTCTCTCCATTTGTTATTAATGGTGTCGTTAAAATCCCAAGTGCAGCGCTCAGGCAGTCGAGAGTCGTCTCCGTCAGTCGGAGATCACATCTTCAATGTGGTCTGTAGCATAGGAAAACATCTCTTCTTAGGATCTATGTCGGTTTATTGAAGTAATTTGTGTGAATATAGCACCACTGCAATTCTCGGTTGACAGTACTTGTAAGAAGAAAATCATGTGTGGACCAATCAAGGATGTTTAAAACTGTTATAGACTTGATACAACGGTGGGAGAGGGGTTTATACAAATTTAAAACCAAGGTCTTTTGACTATGAATTTTGGCCCATGTCCCATCCAGCGACACGGAGGAGGCAAAATTCATGACCTATACTACAGCCAGTCACCAGGGGGCTTCACTTTTGGGAAACGGTCATGTTATTCATCTTATATAAACTTGTTTTCGCTGGATTTAAACATTTCATCTAGATTGCAATCTTATGAGCATTTAAGTGGTCACCATGTTAATTTGCTTCGTCTGCTCGTATAGCATTTTGTTACCTAAGAATGAAAATGTTTTCTCGACCAGGAGCATGTCCTCTGCCACAGGGTCGGCCAGGTTTCTGCAGTTTTTCCCCGAAAGGCCGAATCCAAACACTTCTCTATGAAGAGGATCTTTTGTTGCTTGAAGGCCGCCGATGTTTGTTCTACACATGTATAAAAGGAGGCACTCTGCACCCAACATGCCACTGAATCCTCCACCAAACCTTGAAGAGAAGCGTCCTCCCCTCTTTTCACAATAAAGCATTCTTAAGGAATTTTAATGGAGAAGGTTTTGAACCATGTAGGTGTATTCGTGAGATCTTATTGGTTGGTGGTTGGTAGGAGACGGCTTCATTAGCTGTAGTGAGTGTCCACGAGTGAGAGGGACTGAGACCATGTGAATTAGGAGATAACATTTGTCTTTTTTTGCTCTGCTGAAATGTCTCTGTGCAGGTGGAAGGAGGTTGAAATGAGAGTTGAACTAAGGTGAAATACTTAATGACCCTTTATTTATTCTTTAAAGTAATTGTGAAATATTCTGGTGTGTGATCACTTTCCAAATGTCTGCAGAGTTGACTCAAGGGGATTAAAGTCCATCCATTCATCTTTTAAATTACTTATTCCTTTTGTGTGAGAAATGGAAAAGTTCTGACCCGTCCTTGGTGATGATTAGACCTCCGGTAATTTCTCTTTGATTCAAGTCATATTTTCATTTTTGTGCGTTTTGAATGAAATCTGAATTGATCGTATCATGTTACGGTGAAAAGCACCTCAACTGGCGGTAGGAGAGCAGTGATGTTCTCTGATTGATGGGCGGTGTAAGATCTGTTTGTGTGCACATGATGCAACAAGTCCTGCGCCGAGCAACGTTGTCAGATGCATCTCCAGCTGTGGCACTGAGGATTGATTCGACTTCACCAAAGGGCAGCTCGCGGCCGCTGGCTGCCTCCGACTCTTGGCGTCGCGGCCACAGCTCGGCTGATTAGCGGAGTGTGGCGATTACGTGAGGGATGAGCAGTGCCAGGGGATCCATTGGCTCTGGCAAGGCGGCCGGGCCGGAGTTTGCCACAGGCATTTTTCAAGGAACTTGGAGGGAGAGGGGCTTGTGTTTGTGGTGAGGCGTCTGTCCAACAGTGGGATATGAAAATGAGGCTTATGTTGTTTTTAGACAAGTTGAGGGAAAAAGGAAATTTTTAGAAATAACCATAACATTTAATGGAAACCTGTTGCATGTTCATCACAAGTTTAACGACTGTCTTTATTGTATTCTATGCACACACAAAAACACAGGTTTTATCAGCTGCCCTTAGCATTGGCTTTGATATATTATGGACAGCCCGACCAAATTCTTAACCAGTTCAGATCTCACCCTAACCTCAACCTGGACCTTAGAAATGAGCCTTGCCTCATTCAGACTGAGCTTTAGTCTCCATGAGGTCCACTGGTAATGACAAGGTCTGTGTTTATGCTGAAAAAGGTCCTACAGAGGTCATAACGAGTACACACACACCACACGCACATAGTAAGCCTTCCACCAGCCCCTCTCATGTAATGTGAATGAATATATCGACTTTTTTCCATAGATGGTGCTGAATATTCTGGGCATGTCTAAAAAAAAAAAACAATGTTCATGTACGTTAATACGAATCCGAACCCACTTCTCAAAAACAATTCCACAAAATGCAAATGACGAAGGTGACCTTGCCCGGTGGGGAAATGAGAGGAGGCGGCTGCACACATCCACGTCAACACACAAGTGATAGAAACAGAAAAAATATCCCCGGGAGGCGACTGGAACATCTCAATTCATCCTTCCTACCCTGCAGGGCAAAAAGAAAGTTCCCAACATTTTACAGAGCATGAAAGATTGTGAGCTTCTGGATATTGACGTATTTTAATGCAGCAGCGTTTCCACCCCCCGGTCAAGCAGGTATTATCTGCATAGCGAAGCTGTGTGCGTGTGTTTTCAAAGACGAGCCTGTGTAGTCAATAGGAGTGTGTTGTCCACCGTCTGTGAATAATGGATGAAGGTGTGAAAGGAAAGGTGAGGCGGGGGAGTGGGTGTATTCATGCATGGTGTGTTCCGAGAGACGGGGAACATGCACAGCGGCAACACACACACACAGACACACACATCCAACCATACTCTCTCTCACACACACACACACACACATGTTTCTCGACTTCTTTCTGTGTGAACTCTTGCAGCTTTTACTCCCTCGAGCTGAAAGACATGAAATTACTCTTTCATTTATGCGGCGGCGATGTCAAAGCAGGAGACAATGAGTGTGGCCGTGACTCGTGGAGACAATGGATGCTAAGTTGAGTAATCACGCCATTATCACTTCAAGTTCTGGCACTGGCAGCAACGACGCACCTGTGGTGAAATGGAATTCCAATGTCAAATCCAGCTCCCACTCAGAGTGACGGTGGGTTTACATGTTCATAGGAAGAAGTGGGAGCTTCCTTTGTCCTTGGACAGTAAGTTAGACGTTCTGAAAGTGCACAGATTACAATCGAGTGAGGACACGGCTATAAAGTTTAGTTTGTTTTACGACAATGCTCCACACAATCTCTGGTAAACGTTGTAGTGAGGAAATTAAAGTTATTTTATGATTACAAAACCACAAAAGAGGTAGTTTTCTGAAATTTGGTGAGATTTGGGCAAAGAAAGAACCTGGAAAATGTTGGTGCGAATCCAGACAAAGGATGTTTTATGACTTCTTTTTAATATTGAGAGATTTACTTATATCTGAGGGAATAAAACATTTCTTAATGAAAAAAATCAGGCACATTTAGGGGACCAAGATCTATGAGGTGGTCTTAGTTGACTTTAAGATGAGTGTTGGGCCTTTTGCATAGGAGTTACATTCTAGTTTATTGTGTTTCAGTTTTATACAATAACGATTTCCTGTATCGCTCTAAGGGACGATACAGGAAGCCGTTCCTCCCAACCGCAATAAGACTGTACAACTCCTCTACCTCTGTCAGAGCAACCATCACAGAACTGCACTAAATATACCTGTCTCAATTCATCACTTTATACAATAATATTGTCTTTTGCACACTCTGTCTACATATTCTTACACTCACAGTATATTATATTATCTATTGTATAGCCAAATACTTATATTCATACCCTTACTATATATCATATATTATATCATACTCTTTGTATATTCTTTGTATATATAAGTCTATATACACATATTTTATTTAAACGTGTACATGTTATTATTATTATTATTATATTTTACTATTATTATTATTATATATACTGTTGCTGCTATTATTACTATATACTGCTATTATATTGGTATAATTACTATCATATATAAATATATATTATATACTATATATACTGTACTATTTTTTATATACTGTAACAATAACATTACCATCATATCATCAGTACTATTACCATCAACTGCCATTGCACCTTATCTACCTATTCACTTGTGTTTCTGTTTTTATTCTTTCTATCGCAATATTTTATATTTTATAATTTATATTTTATATTTTATTCTATTGTATTGTATTTTATTGTATTCAAATGTACCGGCTGCTATGACGACTAAATTTCCCTTCGGGGATGAATAAAGTAATCTATCTATCTATATATTTATTATTAGCAAATATTCTGCATCAATCAACATAAAAAAATATTTTTCTGTACTTCCTAATTTTGAAATGCATACAATTGTTTGTCCTTTTAAACATTCTGTATAACTGCAGCCACATTGTTTTAATTCACAAATTAAAGCTGATTTAAAAAAAAATATCATTCACAGAATGTTTCTATGTCTGAGACCTTAACTTTTGACTATTTCGTTGGTTTTCCCATTTACATCCACTAGAGTCACAAAGCGACCTGCTCCCTAAATATTTCATGTCTATATTTCTCTGCACTCAGAGCCACTTGGTTAAGGTAAGAAACAAATTCTCAGTTTTGGTTTAAAAATAATCAAAAGTCGACAGAGACTCGTCGCGGGAACTTTTTCTCTAAATTTAACCCGAACCTCAAACCTGTTCTTACCCTCAGTCAAAAGGAAGCTGTGTTTCCTGAACCAAGAGACAGGGTTACAGGAAGTCTCTGTGAGAACGAGACGCCACACACACACTGGTTCATCATTCATGCATGACAGGTTTTATTTTCTTTTTGTAATGCACGTTGCTCAGGGGATTTATGATTGCGCTCTTGACTCTAATAGATTTGTGCATCGGAGAAATACAGTATTTGCTCTTAAATCTAAAAGCACAAAGAAGCGAGTGGTGCATTGTGTAGTACACTGAAAAGAAATGGACGGTTTTTCTCACTGCGCTGAATGTGTCACCGCATGAGTGAAATTTTTGTAAACCTCCCGAGTAATGTTGTGCTTTCATCAGGCATTTGAGCTACGGGTATTATCTGGAAAGGAAATATTTTAAGGTTAGAATTGAGGTTAATTGGAAGATGGTGGTGATATTTTTAACAGAAAATATTTCAGATAAGATATTGTCACACAGCAGTGTTAAAGAGAATAAAAGTCAAAAGTTGATTAATGGAGAAAGATGAATTTGGTATCTTAAGGTGGACTTGTCCAAAAATTCAGCCAACCTTCTCCAGGTTAAGGGAATAGACAAAGTCAAGTTAGAGGTTAGAAACTATCATGATGCAAAGTGTATTTATCATTTTATGTAGTTCTTGATGTATACACAGGTAATTTCATGTTATAAATTCATGGTGAAACATCACGATGGGTTGATCGCATTTATCGGCAGGACCTCAATACTCCAGCTCCACGGTCACTGCTGTGCAGAATCGAATTATATTGTTTTTCGGAGATGGAAGTTCAGACGCTTCATCCATCTTTATACATCGTCTCCAGGCTGAGCCAATAAGCAGCTTGAGTAACTATGTGAAGCACAGAATCCAGGTTCAAATCCATACCAGTCCTCCCTCCTCTCCATCTCTCTATCATGGCTCTGCTCATAGATGTGTCCTAATCCAAGACTCTCTTCCAGCCACAAATTGAAAAACACATAATGAATACACTCCGGATACAAAAGGAATCTGACATGTGACGGAAACATGCATCATAAATTCCAGCAGTCTTGGGCGTCGGTGTCGCACTCGCTCTTACTCGTTGGTCACCCTATAGAATCCACATCTGTCTTCCCCTGCTGCTCGCCACACGTCACTCCCGTACTTCTGTAGGGGGGGAAATTACAGGGAATTAGAACTCCCTCTCAACGTGCAGATGCATGCGAGCTCCAGAACGTGGATAAATGAAGTGCCGAGGCGGAGGAGTCCGAACCGAGAGCAGAGGGAGGAGAGACGCAAAGAGTCAAGTTGCATCTTATCTCATCACATGTTCCCTCACACACGTCTTTGGCCTCATGCACAGGATATCCTTATATATCTTTACACCCTGTGTATTCTCCTCTGGCATCAGTGTGAAGCCAAACTTTACTTTTCCTGCCTGTCCAATCATATGAAACCCGTTCATCCAATCACCTCTGGCCCTGGTCTTCTTTCAGAAACCGCGTGAAGAAGATGCATGCGGTGGAATTATTCTCCACTCGTCCTCCCGACCGGCTCTCTTTCAGTAAATTAGAGGTTTCGAGCTCCGCGTCACACAAATGACTGGTATTACGCTGAAGGCAGGAATAAACAGGAACGTGGGTGGAGGGAGGAAGACGGGGAGGGCCGGGTTCACTTTCAGAGGCGTGACCTCCGCCCTGATGTTGAGAGGACTCACTTGTTTAGCCAAGTGAATACCCCCCCATATTCATTACCCCCCCGCGTGAGGAGGAGGAAGAGGCCAGCGAACTTCCGAGGGAGGACAGGACGAGAGCGGACGCCCTCGTTGCCTTGTCTTCCATCGTCAGCCTTTTAAATCTGTGGCAGCCACACAAACCTGACAATGACCGCTTCACTGCCGCCGTTCACCTCCACACAAGCCACTGTAATTGTCTCTCTTTTGATATTCTCCCTTTTTGATTGTGTGTGTGTTTGTGGCCTGGCAAAATCCCTGGTATTCCTGCTATCCCTGCACCTTGAATGGAAGCACGCTCAGTAAATATTTCAGCGACACGGAAAGGGGCTGGATTTCCTGTTGCCAGTTGAAAATCAAACAACCCGACCTCCTGTCAGCGGTCCAGTGTTTCCGTGTCGAGGCGCACAGGTGTCGCGCCATCTGCGCAGGGCCTTGTGGAAGGGGACGGCATGTGTTGGGGTATGAAAGGACCTGATATTTGCCTTTCTGCTGCCGGGAGCTGACGGAAGGAGAAGAGAACCACCAGCTCAGTCGCCCCATTCACACTTTAGAATCCCCCCCCTTTTGTTGCAGCAGACAGCCGAGGACTCCTGCCACGTCCCTTTTTTCGAGATAATAAACCAGTGTGGCTAAAAGTACAGAGGGAGTTGAGAAAAGGCAGATGAATTGAAAGCAACTGTGGAACGTACAGATAGCTGGGGTTTCGAGCGCTACAGTAAAATCGCGCCGACAGACAGAAGGCACAGCGGGAGAGGGACGAGTTGACAGACGGTTACAGTACAGTGGAGTCGGCGGCGTGCCCTTGAAACATGTGTCGGCGCGAGACGCAATAATTGTCTACTCCGAAACACAGGAAGTGCATCTCCGGCGGGAATTTGAAGACAATGATTTATTTGCACATCTCACCGGGTCCTTCACTCTCGTGTCGTGTGTCCCTGTCTCGTCTGTCGCGCATCGAGATGCACACACGTCCCAATCTGTCCCGGGCTATCTCTCGCGTCATGATGCCGCCGTGGGAAAATGATGAAGTGCCATTTTGTCTTAATGCACGCACAGTTATGAGGCGGCAAACGAGAGAACCAGCGAATCCACGTCTGTAACTGCGGAGGAATTTGTTAAAGATATTCAAACTGTGGCTGGTAATAGAGACAGGATTTGGTGCCATACAACAGTAATGGTTGAATTTGGATTTGAGCTGCAATTATTTTTATGCTCCACGAATCTATCTGTTTGAGTTATGAGTAGCTCAAATCCCCTCAGGACCATTTTATCTGAATACCATTGCAGTTTAGAGTAATATCTTCAATTTCTCAGTCTGGAGAAACATATCGGTGGAAATTTGGCGAATTTTTTCAATGCTGGAAATGGAGAAAAACACTGATTTATTATAAAAAAACTGTTTTGGACAGTTGGTTTTCTGTTGATCAATTAATCATTCAAGCTAAATGCCCAACAGATGATGTGCGCAAAATCTCAAATGACTCCATAACCCTTGAATCATGTACTAGAAAATAATATGTAGTGAAACATGATGTGATTTAATGTATCAGGCCATCAGAATGGAATTAAATGTCAAAAACCATTGCGTTGGAGCACTGGAAATATGAGGATTTATGATTTTCTTTTAATCTCTCATAATGATAAACTGACTGTTTTGATTTTGGACAGTTTCTTTGGATGAGAAGAGCTTTTTAAGTATTTGATAGCAGCATCTCTTGTTGTTTTAATTATGTGGTTTGTAGTCGATGCCAATGCAGTCGTTTTAACTTTCTTTCTATTTCCTTGAATAAAATGAAAGCACTGCTTGCTGTGAATTTTAAAAAAACAAAATCAGATTTCCCTCAATATCTGACACACGTGAGTTCATCCGGTCAACACGGCTGTTGTAAAAGATGTGTTGTCGTTCCAAAACATGCAAAGAAATAGAAACACCAGAATCCCCCCAAAAAAGAAATGACTCAATAATCTGTTGCACGTCTCCTGGAAGAACTGTGACGTTAAACTGCCATTTGAGCTCCCTGAAGTCGAGAGTGCACTCTTGCCCCATCGGTCTGGACGGACTGAAATCAGCACTCCTTGTTAAGGAGCAGCTTATCCTGGAGGGGTAATTGCTTGCGGGGGAAGGACGTCCTTCTGATGGGGCCACGCTCTGCTTATCTCCCACCCGACGTTCCAGCAAAGAAAACAAAAAAACTTCAGACGCTGTTGTAATGAAGCAATAACGAGCTGCGAATGAGACCGGAGCAAGACTCTCTCACAAGGGTTGTGATTGGACAACAGCATCAAGCTGCACGCTTTTCAGGAAACTGGCCAACGTGCATATAAATCTGTGAACAAATACAGCTTGCTTTATTGAGAAGTTCCTAAATGTGCAGTTTAAGTTTTTTTCAATCCAATTTCAATTTAGCAGCTACAGCTATGATTAGCTTTGTGGGAAGGGACCAATAAAAATGCCAAAAAACAAACCGCATCAACAAAACAGGGCATCAATTTTCAAAATAAAACGAGCGAGAAACTTTATAAATAAAGAAAAACCCAAATTAGCGAGAGTCGTAAATTAGATGTTTCTCTTCTGGCCGTCCCATCAGACATGTTTGCGTGTATTAGATGTGTGCTTGCTATCTCTGTAAAGTTAATATTAGATGTAGTGAGGCAACCGCCTGCTACTCAGCGAGTCAAGGGTCCGGTTCAGCCGCGGGAAACATCAGGAAAAGGAGAAATCCAACCTGCACAGGGGACGCTGCTGTCGGAAGAATTCATTAATACAGCGATTAAATTCCAGCAGACCACATTTGAGTTTCTCTTAAAGGAGTCATTAAATATACCCTGCAAAGAAATAACGAGAATACAACGTGAGGGATTCATTAGTCTCGGATTCAGACGTCACGGACACAAGAATAACATTATGTGCAAAGCCTTTTCTCCGTCTCGCATAAACAAACGTGCACTATAAATGTCAGCCGGCTAAGATTGCAATTTGTCGGCCATAGGTCACAGTCGGGGGGGAGAGGGATGAGTGGACACCATCGGTTTAGAATGTGTCTGGTCACAGGTGATGATGCTCCGTGTAAATATCCATCTGCAAGACAGAAAATCCCAAATCTGGAAAAACAACGGATCTAACACCTGATTTGTATTCTACTGGCACATTATTGCCCCCCCCCTCAAATGTGCTGGAACTCTGTTGTGAGCGTTTTGCCCGTTCTGCCCACCCCCCCCCCCCCCCTTCTCTCCCCAGAACAGAATTACACATCACATATTCTTTGCCCTTGGGTTTCCGGACCCAAAACCAGGAATCACATAAAAGATGCTTAATGTCAAATTTCACACAACGGTAAGCCGCCCTCCAAGCAGCGCCATGAATCATGTATAACTACACCCCCCCCCCTCCCCGCCCCCCCAAAAAACTTTTCCTCCTGCCTTTTCTTTGGCCTTTCTTTCTTTCTTTGTCTCTTTATCCTCAGCTCGAGCAAGTGGTAGACATCGCTTGACCTAGAGTCTCCAGCTTTATAGACTGTGTCCCCACATCTCTCTCTCACCTTTACGTGTGCAGTGCTGGAGGAAGCACACACGGCTCTGCTTGATAACTACAATGTAAAAAATACAAATACATGTTCTAAATCCTACAGAAGTACAGTATTATTTTTTAAACTGTACTTAAAGTATCACAAGTAAATGTATTATCAGTAAAATGGCCATTCTGACATCATTCCGCCAACTCAAGTATAAATTTGACAAATATGCCATTTTTTTTTTCTTTATTTCAAAATTGTTACATTATTGATGTATCAGCATTATTCTAGTGCAGTACTTGTAGTTGTAGTTAGTTTGATAAAAACTTGCTTCAGAGGCAGAGAGTTGAGTCCAGTGGTTGCTGACCGCACGGTTTGCCAAAGGGTCACCGAATAGACGCGAAAGGTTCTTAGTTGATTCGTGGGCTGGAAGAGAAGAAAGAAAATCTTCCATAAAAATGATAATAACTTGAACTATTTTGCAAATCACTGTTTGAAAAGAGAAAATGTCTCTGAGGTCAAACTGTGAGCGAGTCAAAGACACAGATTCTGCTTTTCATAAGGGTTCAAGGTTGAAAATGATGCTCTGATCACTGGAAACAAATCTCAAAACCGAGGAAGAGTTTAAAGAAAGTATTAATACATATACTTTAATCATAGTTGAGTGTATTTAAGTAAGAAATGATTCATTCTACTGCCTATAGATTGGTAATTACCTGTTTTATTTCTCTTTAATCTCCAATCCTACACCACGCAGGTAAAATCTGTTCCGGCGTTCACGCGTTGACCGAACCTCCGGGCGGATTTCGGTTTCCTGTCATCACTTTCCATTTTGAATAGCGAACAAGTGCGGTAAGAACACAGTGTAAGTCGCAGTGCAAACTTTCAAGAGCGAGACGTGTGTGATTTTTCATCTGCCTCCTCTTTCTCCACTCAACCCGACGCTTGGCAAACTTCCCGCGAGATGCGGGGCGCTGAAATGAGCTGAAATGGTTTGCATGTGGTCCACTGCGAGAGATGATGTTCTCCTCCTCCTCCTCCTCCTCTTCCTCCTCCTCCTCCTCTGCCCTGGTAAACCCAATCTCCCGTGGGACCTCCGCTGTTGTATTTTGAAAACAGTTACAAAAGTAACCTAAATCCACCCAAAGGCCTTTTTCTTCTCTGCGTCTTATGAATTTTCTCGAGTCCCCTTTTTGTTTTTCCTTGCCAATGCTCAGACACGTACTTCATATAGAAAGATCCCGAGCCGTGATTCATGTCAAGTGAGATTTACTGTACGGCTCTGCAGTCGCTGACTTCCACGGACCTTTTGTGTTTGCGTTTCTCTTCTCGTCTTTTTATATCTTCTGCACTCGGAGGGGAGGATATTGCAGCATGAGAACAGAACTCGTTGGCTAATAGCCGGCGACTGAATGACCTGCCATTTAGTCCAAAATGGGGGGGGCGGGAGGGGAGGTTGGAAATTATGCACTGCCAGTTTTGAGAGTGAGGGAGAGAGGAGGAGGGGGAGGATGAAGATGATGTGTGCGCCACCGGCAGTGGGGGGTGTCGGGCACACGGGTGCATCGGCGACACGACACAGAGACGGGGGGGGGGGGGAGTAGGAGTACACACCTCATAAAAGTGCAACTATTTCTCAGTGAGAGGGCGACATGCTCCAGGTTGAGCCAAAGAGAGGCGAGCACTTAGCTCATGATTAGAGTGCAATCCAACACAACTGCCTTCCTCACTGGCTGCCGCGCATTTACCGCCTCTGTGCCGCGCTCGTCCCACAGGCTGGTGTGCAGGACCATTTACCGGATCACCTGATATAGAAACTTTTATTTTCCACATTTCATTCTGTCTGCTCGGTTATATATTTTTCCCTTCAGCTGCATGACTTCATTTATATACTGGTACTGATGCTATAAGATGACACGACTAGGGAGCCTGTCCATTTGTGTGTTTGAATATCGATCGTCATGCCTGTATCATACAGCTATAAAAATACTTGCTTCTGATTGGCTGCAAACAGGTAACCAAAGCAACAGTACTTTGTGCTGCATCGAGTATTCCAGGAGACATGTGATGTTTTATAATTTTTCTTTCTCTCTGTGTGTTATATAGTGTATCTATTTTGTTGTACTGTATTTAAAAGTCCCTCAAAGCCCAAATACCTCGTCAGTAGCTGTGCCAACACTTCCTGCTCATCATGATGTCATGTGACGTCACAATGCTCCACATTTCCTGTCTCAGGAGAGGAGCTCAGACCCAGACGTTCAGACAGAGGAGCTGCAGTAAGGGACAGTATGAGGAAAGTGATGTGTTTTCAGAACATAAGAGCATTTCATCATTCAACCTTTTTCAAGCAAAAACATTAATTATACTTGTGAATGTTATATAAAAGAAATAACATGTGTACTTTTACTTAAGTACAAGTACTTCAGCAGGGCAACAAGGTTTTTCTTTATGGTTAGTTTTGCTCTTGCCACGTTCGACAATATCTCAGGTGAACTCTGGGTAATCTCCAAGACCCAGAGGGCAGAATGAAGCCAGGATGTAGGATACAAAGAGGGATCCTGGAGCCGCTCCACACACGACGGATAATGGGAGAGGTTTGAGCACTTTTTGATATTAAAAGGTTTTTCTGCTTCAGAGCTTCAGAGCTGTCATTAAAATAAATGTATTTTCCCCGAGAGTTCACGGACGCCGCTGTTAATTCTGCGTAAATTAGCCAAGTTTCACGGCTCTGAGGAATCCATCTCCCGGAGACAGCTATCTGTGTTTGTGTAAAAATCTATCCACATGTAAGGACGGGTTTTTCCTTTAAAGAGCAGACTTCAGTCGGTTTTCTACTCCGAGGCATTCCGCACGACTTCTGTGCGTCTCCGTCTCAAGCGCGTTTTCCCGACGTCGGACACACGGCGGTTTGATAATTTCGGGAAATCTTAGCGAGCCTTCAAACCCCGGCGTCGCCACGACAAGAAACGTACAGGGGAGGAAAACAAACCATTAGCTCTTTGAGAAATTCATGAAAGCCTCTTTTTCTTTTTTAACAGCCCAGAGCAATGTCAGTTAAGGTAATCTGACAGTACAATTGCTTTGTTTTTTTTTGTGGGCTTTTTAACTCTGAAATGGTTTTAGTCCTCTGGTGGAGTGTTAGACAGGACAGTGATTGGGCGAACGGGTTGGGGGGGGGAAAGAAAAGAGTGTGCGGCGCCGTTGTTTCAATGATTAAAGAGTTTTCGCTGATTTCTTTCTCGTGCAGGGCGAGAGAAAAGAAAACAGGGTTTAGGGGCCCGTCTGGGTGTGAGCATCACTGTACGTGCCCCCCCCCCCCCGAGAGCGTATATGTGGTCGAAATAAAAGTGATGAAAGGCGTCGGGGTTTATCTCTGGACCTTTCACTCTCTCTTCTCCACTTTGTAGTCCAGAGAGCCTTTGTAGCCGGGACACATGATGCTCA
The DNA here is from genome assembly GCF_949316205.1 of Platichthys flesus. Taxonomy (NCBI): domain Eukaryota; kingdom Metazoa; phylum Chordata; class Actinopteri; order Pleuronectiformes; family Pleuronectidae; genus Platichthys; species Platichthys flesus. The sequence continues at coordinate 10,949,988 of NC_084968.1, forward strand.
AGTGTTCTTAGCCGGAGCCGGAGATGAGGAGGGGGGGGGGGGATGAATGGAGGGAGTATGACGGACATCGTGGCTACGGGACTCAAGTGGGTCCAAGGCAGGAATGGATTTTCGGGGGACAGAGGGCATGGTACAGCAATGGCAAGATCCAAAACCCCTGCTGCCGTCCCATTGGCTGTGATGGGACCGATGAATGGTTTATCCGGTTTTTGATGTCGTCTGTTTCTACAAGCTGGAAATAAATGGTTCCCATTGTGCTTTATGTCATTGTGTTTTATTTATGAATTTCATCCGAGGCCAGCTGGGGAACAATTACCATTCAATTTTTTTTTCATGGAAAAGGAAACACAATTAAGCTTTTTTTTTGTTACCTTCGATGTTTCACGGCCAAGCGTGGGGGGGGGGGGGTTCATCATCACAACACGTTATTGTTAAGATCACTGTGTAAGGCGGAGTGCTTTGGGTTTTTCATGGTCCCAAGAGGACAATCGGTGACATTCATTGTAGCACCACCATCAAGTCCAGATTTTTAAAACGAAGTAGGCAGAGAACCATGAGCGTTACTGGGCCTCATCCATCGTCCCATTGAGACAAATATCTCGTTTCCATCCTCAGGAACAGAATGAATGTGACAAACTCCAATAAAACCAGTGCATTTTATAATAATGGATGTATCTTTTGCCTTCCAGTGCCATGTGAGGTTTACAGTTTTGCCTTTTAGATCAATGTCCCAATAAGAGGACGAATCCTGATTCCATAGTTGACCACGTTAGGTTTCCTCAGTTTTATCATTTTCTTAACTTCACAGATTCAGAATCAGATCTTATGTGGTTAACATTTGTGATTCTGAGTTACTCTATGATTGCTTCTGTCTGAGGATTGGTGTCAAATTTAAAGAACCATCTGTTCAACCACATGTGAGTTCAGACATTGTTTTTAATGTAACCCATAAATGCAACATATGAATATTGCTGTATTATATAAGAAACCGTTATTCCTATTTTTGCATAATATGCTGTAAAACAGAAGCACAATCACAATAACCTTGGGTTCTTTAAGTCCATCCAGCTCTCTCTGTTGCTTTCACTGTGACTGTATAATCATTATCACTTTGTCTCACACAGTAAGAGAAAGTACATATTGGATTTTCTATGTAAACTCAAGTGCTTGTCCTTGTCTACACCGCACATCGGTCCAATGAGGTGACTCACAACCACAGAGTTTGACCGTCCATCACTCCCACACGGTTTCAGACAAATCACGGAGTCTGAGTGCTTTCACCTCCCTGCAGTGTAGCAACAATCACACTGTATACACACAACATAATATGTACGCACAAAGTCTAAAGCCAACAGTTTCTTAGTTCAAAAAGTGATTTAATCCAAAGTTCCACTGCTTTTTCAGATGTTAAAGACATCTCCACACTCATCTGACGTGGGATTCTAACATCTTCTTTAACTTCCCCTGACAGAATATTGTCAGCGGATTCAAAACTTCGGCAAAGTCGACAGGCGATCTGAATATAGAGAGGAGTTCTCTGAATATATTGAGCGTTGAAAAGCCCCGCGCTCAGGTGTCGGGATGGACCCTGTCAGCTGGGAGGAGACACCACGGTGACATTTTCCTTTTTGCTCTGTTACTTCACCTCGTGAGACACTCGACTTATGGCGAGAGAAGTTTTTTCTTTCTTTTCTTCCAGCAACGAGACCTCAGCTGACAGAGACTTGGCTCATTAGCTTTGGTTGCAGTTGTGACATTTGTGCTTCATAACTCCAGACAAATGTATTTATAGAGCGCTTTAACAAATGGTTCATCTCAAGCTGTTTTTCGGAATAACAATGGACGAGGCCCGACTTTAGCTCCATTACACGATAAATACAAATACTAAACACAAAGAAGGCAGAGAGAAATGATTATGTTATATAAAGAGAGCACTGCATGCACCATATGTAGTAATCCAGGAAGCCCCTACTGGTTTTATGCATTTGGTAATGGTCTTAATAATTGAACCCATTTTCCAAAAAGGGAATTCAAGAATAAATGTGGAACCATAGTGAGGCCAGAGAAGTTTCTCGGGAAAAAAAGTCTAAACTTAAGAAAAGCTCAAATGGTGAAAGAGACAATAGCTTATGTCAAAAGTGTTCTGACAGGCAATCGCGTCCAATCATGCAATAGTTTGACAAAAGTTTTCTCTTCCAAAAAAAACTATTTGCTGTATTTAAAGCAACAATGTGGCCGATACTCAACCAAACTTTCACTACAAAGGTGAAAAATCTGTCAAGAAGTTGTGTCTTAAGTGTTTTAAATAATACAAATGGGTAAAACTTTGAATGAAATAGTCGATGTCATCTGAATAAACCATAACAGACAAAAGCAGATCCATACCCTGCAATGATTCGTTGGAACAATCGATTTTGCATTTGACTGGAACAAGCGCTGTTGGGAAATTTCTGATTTGAATAACAGGAAGTGTTTCTCGTAATAAAAGCAACCGCCGAGTTAATTCCAGTAATAACTTTTTAATTTGTCCACTCTGAGGTCGGGCCTGTGTGATGAAACCCAATTTTTGTCTCTAGCTAAAAGCTAAAATCCCCCCCCCCCCCCACCCCCACCCCCCACCAGCAGCGCGTGACTATTTCTCATTAGCGAAGTTGCCCCCCCCAAAAAAAAACTTTCAAACCATTTAGTCTAGAGGCCATCACACAGACATATCTTAGCGAGAGAGAAAGGGGGGAGAACAGCACCACAACAGAATGTTATCCTCTCTCTCTCTCTCTCTCTCTCTCACTCTCTCTCTCCCCCCCTCCCTCTCGTTACGACCGCTCATATCAATCCATTACTTTTGGGATAATTAAAAAGTTGCACAAATAACAGTGTTCGAATCTGTGGGCCAGAGCCACTAAAACATTATCTCCCCCCCGCCAACCCCCCCCCCCCCCCCCCCCCCCCCCCCCTCTCTCCACTGGTGCAGCTGCCAAAGCGAGGTGACACTCCAAAATGGCCAGCTGTGTTATCGGCACACTCCACACCAGTTGGTCTCAATGCTTTAGAGAATTTGTTTAATAAGAATTTCCCTTTTTCCCCTAAACCAGCCGTTTACCCGCACCCCCCTCCCTCCCTTTTACCCACGTGCCAAATTTGCAGGCATGCGGGGATAAGAGGGGGGAGGGGGGGGGACTCAGGAAATGCTGCAAATCCCTCCGTCTAATGAGTTGTCAATGGCGGCGGGATGAGAGCGGTGTGGAGAGTTGTTGTTGCTTGAACCTTGTTTCAAGATGGACTCGTCTGTCGTCTGTGCTCGACAACTAATGTGCGTGTGAACAGGAACACAATCGAGCAAGGAAACCCAACGAGATCCCAGGGACACTTTCCCTTTTTTTTTTTTGAGTTTTTAAAAATTGTTCTGAAAATCCTTGAGGTTAGATCAAATCAGAATAAAGTTCAAATCCCCTCAACACATTTCACGGAGGCTGTTATGTTGGGCTTGGTGACTTTAAGCCCAGGACATTAAACGGGCCCTTAGCAGATTTGGGACAGTGCTGAAATGGAGTTGACCCAATCAGCCGCGGTTCAGAGTGAATGAAATGACGGGCAGAAGCTCTCCGAGTGTCGGGGGCTCGCTAATTAAAGACGTCCATCAGCCGGGGTGGTTTCCTGCCGGCACGTCCTCGGCTGAGTGGCACCCAAAGTGTTCTGCTTTTATTATACTCCAAAAGAGACACAGTTAAAGTGTAATTAGGAGTGTAAGCACACAGACGACACACATCACACACACGGGAGTGATTGGCGGAGATTTTCCTCTCTGCGCTCGTGTCAGGCTTTAATTACTTTCCAGGGAAGAAGGAAAAAAAAAACACACAAATGCACAAATCATGCGAGTAAATCCACCCCGCCCCCCCCCCCCCCACACACACACACATTCCCTTTACAAGATTCCAGTTCCCCCCGCTGCTATTCGCCCTGCGGCTAGAGCCGGCTCCTTTTGTGAAGTAAATCCATCATGATAAAAAGTGTGCTCGCTAAAATAATAAATAAATAAATAAACCAACTCAGTATCGTGAAGCACAGACGCGGAATTACATTTCTGAATTCCTTGGATCTGTTTTTTTGACCTGACAAATTGAGATAAAGTAATCTCACCTGAGCACCAGGCAGATAATGGCATCGCGGGGTTTATCCGCTCCAAGTTTTAACTTAGTTACTGGTGCCGTCCCCGGGAGCCGCTGGTGTTTTCAGGATTTTTCCACAGTGTGCAATGGAACCCCCCCCCCCCCCCCCCGGCCCCCCGTGCAAACACTTCTGTATTTTATTTAGTTTTTTTCCCCAGCTCCAAGTAAACTTAGAACAACAGAAGTGCTCCGCCTATTGATTTTGTTTTGTATTCCATATTTCCAGTTGTGCTGAGACGGCTTTTTTCCATCGGAGCTCTGAGTTTTCAACATGTGGCCTCAGAGATAACAAGGACCAGTTCAGCCTCCTCGGTCCACGCAGCCGATGAAGGACACAGCTCTCATTTTGCCCAAGGACTCTTCACAATGCAACAAATGGGGAGCTGGAGATCGAACCGCCAACCTTCTGGTTATTGGACGACCCACTCTACCTCAGGCCCTACATTTCCCTTAATGAAATGGTGTCATATCATTAAAAAAGGAAGTTTTAGTCTTGGCTTAGAATTTACTTATTTTAAACTTCAATTGAAAAAAGTCTTAATGACGTCGACAGTTGTTTAACACAAATTGCAGAACAAAAGATGAGGATTACTGCCAATGCTTCAAAATAAAAGTTCTGCACTGGCAAAATACGTGATGGCTTTTATGTTGAAGACACATTTTTAACCTTAATAACCACAGATGCCATCAAATCTAAGAATAGATGATTCAGTTAAAGTCAGGGATACTGTCCTCATCAAGACCTCCACAGCTTTATTAATAGCAATTAGCTTCCTGAAATTACACTTGAAACAAATATAAATCATAAGGGATACTTATAAAACAAGCATAAAATAAAATAAACTTTAGATATGGAAATACAAATGTTATCTCCAGCCCAATAATGTCAATAAATCATGTTCATATTCGCATGTGGCTCCATCCTGAGGTTTCCCAGGCAACAGTTGGCTCACTTAATTGAGAGGTCAGATCTGCACTCCAGACGACTCAGTGAATATTTGCAGGTTCTGGATCACGACCTCAAAACCTCCGTCTTTATGAGAACTGATGAGAGAGGACGAGCTGTAATCGCTGCCTGGCGAGAGAGCAGAGAGCAAACACGACTGTCTGGATCGGAAATATGGAAACGTTCAGCGTTTAACTGTAAATGAATTTGCTCCTGAATTAAAGGCGGGGGGGGGGGGGGTGGTTTGATCTAACAAATACAAATATTCACAAATATCAAAGCTCCCTCCGCAGCTGTATAGAAATGGCTGAAAGAGGAGCAGTCGTGAACTGTCGAGTGTGCACTCGGCAAATTATAATCCGAATCATATCAAAGGCTTATTCCCTCCTGAGGATACAATCAAAAAAAAAAAAAATGCAAAGCAACTCTCGTGCTGATGTGATTGAACCGTACAGAGGGAAGCAGATAACGAGGAGAACCCCCGATGCTAATGTCTCCACATCCCGCATGCGTTTTTTTTTTTTTTAACGCAGCTGCACATGTCATGAAACATGCTTTACACTAACTGGGATTAATTGTGTAGTCGGTGCACGGCTCCCAGTCGAGTGAGACGCGGGACTCCACTGATTGCTGTGATGCCGCGGTGAAGGCTGCACGAGGGGTCAGGAGTGGAATAAGCATGTGCTTTAAATCCATGAAAACCCCGGGAAATCAAGATTGCTGTTCTTCCTTATTGCCTCCAATCTGCATGTTTTAACGTTACTGCTAGTGTAGCCCCGCCCACCTCTGGGACTGTTACTTTTTTTTTCATTATCTGAATGTTCCGACTCACTTTGACCTAATCACAGACACAGCTGCACTTATCTGTCATGATGTTCCAAACTTTTTACATTTAAATAGCTAAATCCTCACTCCACCCAGCCACAGAGTTTATCATAATAATATAGGAATGATGTTTGGTAGACAGAAGGAACAGTTAGAATGTAAATGGGCACAAAACAGAGGCAGACATCCCTAAATGGAACTGACCTGAACACTTGTTTCTGCTCCACGCCGGTCATCTGATGAGCAGCGAGGAGGAAGCGGGCCCCGAGCCAATCCTGAGAGGCATTGACAGTCTGCTGCTCCAGGACCATGGCGCCGTCCAGTTCAGGATCATGGCTGACAGGTCATCGGTTTAATGGTTTAGTTAGTTTAACGTTAAAAACATGCATTTATTTGACCGTTTTGATGTGGTACAGAACAACTGATATGGCTGATACGATACTGGGGAGTAGAAATATATCTGATACTGAATAATGAAACCAATGACAGTTATTAACAACCACAAAAATTGAGGATTGATATTTTACAGATTAAAACCATAAACTTTAAACGAAACTTTCCATGAAGAACTGTGTGATATTGGAGCGTATCAACAAACCTAATGAAGACATCAATATGTCTGTGAAAGACTCGTATTATACATTATAAAGAAACTTCTTCTACCGTGAATGATTTTGGTCCCACACCTGAGCCACGCTCATAAAACGGTCCTGCCTGAGGCTGTAATCGAATTGACATTGATACATCGAGAGTATATTAAAAACCTCAATCACAAATATTAACCGCTGATTGAGCACTTTGTTAATTGAGTTTTCAATAACACATCAATCACCCCGAGGAATCAAAACCAACCACCGATCCAAAACTGAATTCACTCTCCTGCCTGTGCATTATGAGTTTTGATTAGATTTGGTCGGGGTCAGAGGTCAAAGGCCCGATTGCACTTAAATTATCTTAAAAACAAACACAAGCACAACCTTGAGGAGAAGATTATTTTAAATGAACGTCTCCTCCGAATACCCTTTTGGACTTCTTTACCATTATAATCCCAATGAGAGGGGGAAAATGTGAAGCTTCACACATGCAGCAACATGCGTGGACTTAATCAGTAGCCGGTGGGTGGAGAATCTGTAACCACGCCGTCCTGGTGGCGGCTCCGCTCACAGCTCTGCCCTTCACTGGTGAATAGTTGAATACATGAGCAGGTCTGGGACTGTGGGGGCGTGTGCAAAATGCCAGCAGCTAGGTCACCGGTGTTCAGACCCGAAACAAGTGAAGGTGGAGAGTGAGGCATCTCGGGCACCTGTGAGCTCCACGGTGTGTTTGTTTGGACGGAGACTTTGTCAACCTGCAGGGCTGTGTAGGTGTTTGTGTGTGTGTGTGTGTGTGCGTTTGATAGAACCACTCAGGTGTTCTCCCCCAGGCCTCCCGGATATCATCAGTCATTATCCTCGTCATTCATCAAACGCAGCAGGTGCACGTGAGCACGTATGCCCCCCCCCTCTCCCCCCTCCTCCTCACATCTACCCACCTTTTTCTGCTGCTCTGTCACTCGTCCCCTTCCCCCGAACGTAACTCCCAGGAGGCCGCGGGAGATGCAAATTCTTTGCGTCCTGCAGGAGCATGCTGATGTAGTGAGAGCAGTAGGCAAAGAAAAAGAACAGGGGATAAGAGGGAGAGGGATATTTCTGTTGTGCCCTCTAGTGCAAAGAATGAACCTGTGTGATCCCGGTGGCACCGGAGATGCATGTTCTGAATTTTTGGTCATATGGAGCAATGTTTCTATCGACTCCTGCAAACTCTAAATAGGCTAGATCTATGTCTTTTGAATGTAGAGGTGAACAGCTCCTGATGGTGCAGCTCTAGGTTCCTGTGGTCCAGCAGCAGGTCTTTACTGGCCGCCACTATGTAACTGCAGGTCACTTCTGCAGTAACGGAAAGATAAGCTGCAGACTCACCGGTTTATTCTCCTGGTTCTATCTTAGAAATGATGGATAATTAAGTTTAAAAAAAGATAAATCACGGGGGGAAACAAACTATTTACCCGACAACTCAATCTAGAAGCAATTTCTCTCTCAACACAATCTCCATTTTCCAAAAAGCAGCGTGTTCTTTTCCACATCCTGCACAGTTCCCTCCATCACTCCAACCCACACATCACATCACAGTTTAGACCCGAGCACACGCACAGCTGGAACCGGGAGAAACATATACAGCGGAAAGCTCCAACGTAAATATTTGTTAAAGGCTCAACCCTGACATTTTCAAAGTGTGTGTGGCTGCAGCCGTGTTTCCCACCTCTGTCGTGGCTCGTGCTCTCCCATAGGGTCCCAGGTTGTTGATGTCAGCAGACAGCGAGGTAAACACAACCACATCTCCTCTCTATTACCATTTTGCATCTTGCTGCAATTCCGGTGTTTTTTGTGCGGTAGTTCACTCCCGGTGAAGATAGTCGTTATTTTCAACAGCCTCTTCCATCACTGAGTTGTTTTGTCTGCAAAATCAACCCACACTCCATAGCTCCCACTCCCCGCTGTACTGGGACAAGCCTTGCATTTCTTATCGTGTGGTTTATATTTTGTTGTTGTCTCCCCCCCCCCACCCGATGCTTTACATGGGGTTCGGCGGATCCGAGCCAAACACCGGTGCCCCCGCTCTGTGCCTCCCCTGCTCCTCCGTGCCAACGCTTCCCTCTTGCCGCCAAACTTTTTTCCGCAGCCACGATTGTGAGGCTGGCGCGGCAGACTGGTAAACACCAGCCTGTACCAGAGGGGAGCCGCCGGTGCACCGACCAACCGTGGTGATTTTTAAAGTGGGCCCAGTGCATTATGAGCTTCCTCTATCACATCGAAAATGAGTTTCCCAAAGCTGATATTACGTCGCGCATCTGTTGTCACAGCCATTTTTCTGGCGGTTTGAAGTGGTGCTGTTAATGGGACACTCCCATTTGCCCCCTCTTTAAATGTTGAGCATGACATCTGCATTCTTTCACATGGATTTTATATATTTATTTAGTTAAATTTTATAAAGAGCCAATCACACATGCCATTACCATGAAATGAAAAGATCTCTATTTCCTTTTTCCAAGTGCGCAGATGGTGACCAATGAAATTGTTCCTCCAAAACAAATTAAGGACGAGAGCAAACGTACAGATGGAGGGTTGGAATTAATTTCTTGCAAATTACATTTCATATGTAGATTGCCGTCACATTAATGGTCTGGTTAATGCCTCTGCAAGCTGTGGGAATAAGAGGAGCGAGCCCAGAAGGGAGAAGGGAGAAGAGGAAATGAGAGAGGGAGACAGAGGAAATGAAACGGGACGAGAGAGCCGCTGAACGAGAGTGGAGAGAGGAAGAAGAGGGGAGCGAGAGGATTGTTGAACGCTGGAGGGTCACGGAGCTGATTGTGCGTCCATGTCGAACTCTTCACGGGCGAAACACAACAACACCCGGCACACGGCACTGGACTTTCCCCCCGTCGCCCACACCGGCACAGCTTCAGCCTGCCGACTCACGGACGCAGTACAGCCTGTGTGCAGGGGCTGAAATCTGCAGTGAGGTAATGGTGCCAGGCTCAGAGAGGAGGGGAGGGGGTGGAGTGTGTGAAGGAGAGCATGATGACAGAGCTACTGTAGCATGGGGAGCACTTTCCCTCCCCCTGTCACCACGTCTCGCCCACACTCACATGAGAGTGGAGAACGTTTGCTTCGTCACCTTAACCACGTTCACTGCTCGTAAATAAATGTGAATACAATTCTCTGGTGGCTGTACTGGTTTAGTTTGAGGCTGAATTGTATTATTATGCCACCACATCACCCATTATTACCTTGACCACAGTTTTCTGTTTGAGCTTTAGTCGTTTTATTTATTTATATCAAACAAAGGTCATGTCCACGGAGATTTAAAAAAAACAATAATAGCAATAAACCACTACATCAGCCCGGCTAAACTTCACAGGATTAACACTGACATTTCTGACAGTTGCATTAAATGTAATGACGTGGAGGGAACATTGTTTCACTGTGCACGGAGTGAAACAAGCAGATCTCAGTGTTAAGCTTCCTCTTGAACCCAACACGTTTATAATTCAGTTAAAAAGTCCATAAACCACAATGCTGCGAGTTTGTGTCCATAAAACCACAAGAGGAGAGAGAACGTGGATTATCTAATGTGCATTTCCAGCAAGAATCATCCAGCGTGAAATTATAAGTTAACAAGCAAAATATGATACAATTTCAAAAACTGGTTTAAAAGGTTTGCATCGTGATTAAATTGACTTTCACGTTCTGCGGCGGTTTCTGGAGAAATTCAGCGACTGTGCGGCTTCAAACTCATTTTGCAGGAAACCCTTTTCGTACTGTAGCTCTTTACTTTGTTTGGAATGAGTTGTATTCCCCCCTGGTTCTTAATCTCAGCCCACCAAATGAGCCCTATTATTATACAGACGGATATAAATTAGCTCATTATGTCTGGCGTCTAATGGCCCCCCACTCCGAGTCCTGGAAGAAGACGTTAGAAGCCTCCTAAGAAACTGAATATACGCTTTGGACACGTTGTCCTTTTTACGTCTCAATGGGAGCTGTGAGCATCCAGGAAGCATCGGAATAATCGCTATGGATTAAATATCACAAAATACAAATGTCAAAGGTGTCATTCGTCGAACTGCGTGGAATGTATATGGCTTCTTGCCGGGTAAGGTGATGGATGGCACAATAGAGATATCAAGGTTGCTGGTTCTGACACGTAGGACGGCCTATCCATTCTGATCCAAGCTCTCACTTCCATTTCAAAGTTTACTGCCAGGCCGAACCCTGTTCACGACTCGATGTCTCTGTAAAGTTTCTCCTGATTTTTACTCCGTCTTTCTTTCTCGCTCCATCATCCGAAACCTCTTAAGGTTTTTTTTCCTAGCAGTGCTTTTCAAGCTGCAGAGGAGCGAGAGTGCTCTGCAGTTATCAACGTCTCTATTGGTGTACAGCCTTAAAAGGGCCCATTTTCTGTTCGTGGTTATATAGAGAAGGGGGGTGGGGGGAGAAGTGGTTTCAGGCCCATTGCAGTAGAGAGCAAAAGTTCTGGCACACATATAAAAGGAGATAAAACCTTTGTAACTCACTGGTGGATTAGGAGAAGCAATTTAACCACTACTTTGAGAAATGTGATCAATGGGAGAGCAAACGGAACAAAGTGAGCTTGGTTCTGAGACAGAGCGGCCCACCGTCTAAGGAAGAAATCAGAAAGGACGGCAGAAAGCAGATTAAAAGTAGAACAAGCAACTTTTTCTAAACATCCACAGCTTGAATATTCACCGGTTGATCCCGGGGAACAAGTGTTCTGCTCCACTGGCAGGACGCTGGACTGAAACAACAGAATCCATACACACCTCTGTATTTTTAATTGGCTTGGAAATGATTTCATGTTTTTTAAATTGTGTTCCTGGCTGATGAGGTATTGATCAAAATTCGTGGCAGTTTCCTGATAGAAACTGGAGCTGTCTGGATTGTTGCTGTAATTATTATTTATTGGGTGAAAGAGACTTTTTTTTTTTATATACCTCTGTAGAAACTCTGTAAATCCCTCCTGCTGTACAGGGGCTAAATCATCTCAAGTGCCATCTTGAGGTGGTTACATCATTAAGAGCATGTTTGGCATAAATTTATTTTATTGACTTTGGCTTTTTCGAACACTACTGGCTGCAATTTAGGCCATAAATGCTGTCTCCTTCATGTTAAGGGTTGGGATATGGACTAAATATATTCCATCACACATTTGATGCCACAGAAACGGGGAAAATGGCCGCGGAGACTGACTCCCGATTGGTCGAGGGCGTTTAACAATGGACTTTAGCTTCGGTTCTGGGTAGCGGGAGCAAGTGGAGATGCATTATCCATCTTTATTTACAGTCTGTTATTCAAACCGTTTTCTCAAGGATGTGATTGGCTTCATTGTTCGAGGGTCAGCGGAGAACTCCGAGCTCAGGCCGGGGCATTTCATCTGATCTCAGTCCGCAGATGAAGCTCACGCTGTTGTCATGGCAGATGCTCAAATTTCCATTTTTCTGTTCCGAGCACTTTGAGGACTCCTATTGATTTCTTTCGGACGGTTGCACGAGCATGCACGCAGCAGATATGTATGACTGCAGGCGGTGCAGATGGGGTGGGAATTTGAATGTTTTGTCCGGCGGTGCTGCTCAAACAAAAGGTCACCGGGTCTCCAGAATCAACAGTTTCCTCAACTGTTCACACAGCAAATGTTGTACCAGACAGAGTGAGAGGTCAGGACAGTGACAGGGGAAACTTTGGCCTCGTACCAGTTGAGTAAAGGTCTCAGGGTCACCCGAATCAATAGGTTTCTCCCTCGTGGTAGCATGGATGTCAGTTTTTGGGGAATTGTCGGTCACTGACAAACAGGAGACGACTACACAAACCATCTGTGGGGGTAAAGGGGGGAATTCAAATGACTAAACCATAAATACTGATAATGAGTCACTGGTTTTAGGTGTCTTGTTTCCTGATTTAGTCTTCCACCTTAAAACCCCAGATAATGCTGATATTGAAGCCAGCCCAGTCCAATTTGTATTCCAACCGGATAAACAATGAGTTGAATTCATATCAATTCAAAACTTTTGTAAAAAACAAATGCGCCTGCTGAGAAAATCCAGGTTGCAAGCCCGAGTGATGACTAAAAGAAAAGTCCTGAAAGTATTTTTTGACTAATTCGCACATGAAAAATTATTTCTCTTGTAAAATACAACAAAGCGTAAACCACTGTCCCTCACACCGCCCCACACCGGGTCTGGTTAACAATGGGCGTTCACCACTGATTTAAAACATCCTGACAAACACAAAGCCGAGGGTTTTCCTTTGACATCAAGGACTTTCTGCATTGTCTCTTTTATAGGAATGAAATTCATTTTTTGTACTGAATAATTTGGCTAAATTAGAAAAAGTTTGGGACAATAATAAAAAGCCGAAATTGTTGGAGAAAGTTTTTGTTTGATTAAAGCAGGAACAGGTTTAGGAGGTTAAACTGTTCCAGGTAAAATAATAAGAATTGAAAAAGGAAATATTTGTTAACTTGCCTGCACCGATGGAATAACATGAGACATTTAAAATGTACTCTCATAATTAGGTTTCCAAATGTTTGCAATGGACTCAAACACATTGAAAGGAAGCAACCACACAGTAGATTCACATGATGACAGAGGAGCACAGTCTTCTTAGAAGTTAAGATGAGATAAAATGTTGTTAATCCAGAAGGAAATACTCGTGCTGGAGCTTCAACCAAAGCTATAATAACAAAATAATAATATAAATGTATAACAGAGAAGGTATGATATGTTTCAAAATTAAAAAAAATACAAAAGAATAAAGTTTGAACTAAATTAAAAAAGGAAAAGAATAGAACATGAACTGGACAGAAGGTGAAAGCAATGACCATCAACTTGCACACCCACCTCGCCAACCCCCCCCCCCCCCTTCATGGCAGCTCTTCCTGAGACTGACACTGCCTCCCTCCTCCAAGTGTACATCAACAACTCCTCCCACTTCTGTGTCTGCCCCCCCCTGAAGCATCGCAGCACGACGCCCTTCCATGGCCCCTTGAGCAGTCACCTGAAAACACTCAACACTCTCTCCTCTGCTATTCACCTCAGCCTCCGGGCTCCTCTTCTGTGAAGCTGGTTCCACTGGGCTTCAGCTGTCTGGATCTAATGGAAACCACCGCGCCGGCTGCACCTTCGGGCTTCCCTCGATTGATCGGGTCAAGACCTCCACCCGTCTTTATCCCTTGCCTCTGTGGTTTTTGTTTACACTCTGAGTTTGGGGTTTATTCCTCCTCGGCTGGAAAGTTTGTGTTCACCCCCCATCCTGTCCTTTTCCATCGCTGCAGCTCAAAGGCTGCATGACCACGTGGAGTCGCAGCCCATTGATGTTTCTCTCCTCAGCCGGAGTCGCACACAGCTCCTCCAACATCCAACCGTCTTAATCCACTTCAAAGGTCGTGGGGGCCGAGACAGCTGAGCTCAAACGGCAGAGAGGCCTGGTCCGCCTGTGGGCTCTCCCGTTCAAAGACCCTGACCCTCTGTGTTTGTGCACACACACACACACACACACACACACACACACACACACACACACACAGACCTGGCTACTCGTACTTCTATCTCTGTGAGGTGGAGACTCAAAAATTCAGACGTTTCTTTGAAGCTTCATTTTCAGGTTGAAGGTTGTGGTTCGGTATAGATTTCATATTTAGGGTTAGGGCTTAGATGGGCATGCATTTCCTCAATGAGTGTCCCCACAACCATAGAACGACAAACATGCTCAGATATGATGACATGAAAGACATTTCAACACACACAGACACACACAAACAGACTACTTCAAAGGTGCACTGGGTCATGTGTGTGGAGAGATGGGAACGGGTGGAATGACACAAGACGAGAGGAAGACGAGCGGAGAGTGGCCCCAGGGGGGAAGCTACATGACAGCCCGAAACCACTTTCACACACAGACCTTGTGTTAGACACGGGCCATGCATTCATACAACTCTGCACACACAAACCATGGCACCTTTTATAGTGGATTGGAGCAGCACGTCTTTGTTCACGTTATGAAAGCGCGGTGTCAGAGGAGATGTTTCCTTCAGGGCGGATGATTCTGAGCTTTGTGGAAAACAACTCTGCCTCTGTTGTCATATCTTGGTAAAAGTGGAAGTGCAAATATGCACGAATGTTGACATTCAATCCATTCTGTGAATTGTGAGTAGTAAAAAATGAGCATGTTTGGTACAAATGTATTTATTGACTTCGGCTTTTTCGAACGCTACTGGCTGCAATTTAGGCCATAAATGCTGTCTCCTCCATGTTAAGGGTTGGGATATGGACTTAATATATACCAGCAAGTTTAAATTACACATTTAATGCCACAGAAACGGGGAAAATGTCATAATTGACATAAAAAGAAATGCTCTAAAAGCAACCTGGTAAATGATTTGCATTTATCTAGTGGTTCTCGAGTTTTAATAACCGCTCTAAGTGTGACCGTCCACATGCTTCTGTCCTCCAGCTTGTGTGAGGAGTACATTTAGTCTTTAAGTGTAAATTAGTTCAATATAAATGAGTGAGCAACATAAATAAAATCATTAAAATGACAAAGGTTTCTGTAGGTAAGAAATAATTAGCTTTTGAATAAGAGAGAAATATGTTTGACAGCAGGTGATCGCTCGTTCAGTCACAATCTAAAAAGCTCCGGGAGGCTCAGCTGAAGAAACTCTAAAGAACAGTTCATGCTGATGCTGAGCACCTCGACTGGACACCAGCCTCTACTAACTGGGCCCAGTGTTCCCCTCAAAGGCTTGTGAGTGGTGTGCGAGACATTACCACACTTTTTCACACGGTGCATAAAATGATTTTGGTTTCCTCAAAGCATCGTCCTTTCATGCAGTCACTGTTAACACACACATAGCACACCCGCTTTCCCCCAGTATACTGCATGTACTACATTTGCCTCCAGAAAAAAAACTAAAAAGGTCCAGAATCAGGGAAGAGACACGTCGTCTTGTTGACGGCCAACAAAGTCATTATTGAGTTCTTAATGAGATGAAAGGGAGCAGAATCCAATCAAAATGGTATTTTGAGCCACAATGCCCCTTTTCGATCGCACTCCTCTGTAATAATTAGTATTACACTCCAGCCCGGCAGATGAGGGCCTTGTAATGAGGCTAGTGAAGTAATGATATCCCATTATGACATGCAGATCCCTTGCTGAATGCACTGCCAGGGCTGCACGCCGCGCCGAGCCCGGTCTACTCCCTCGGAATACACTCAGGCGGCGGCGGTGGAGTCCTTCATCCTCGCACAGCTCAATTTAAGAATGTCAGTGTGACCAAGGTTACCGGCAAGCACGACTGGTAATTGACACTGTAATCATACCGCGTTCAGGGCCAGGTAATGTTCATCGCTGTGCAATTGAAATTGATTTTTGATGCACGGGGAAGATGATGCCAGGTATGGGAGCAACAAGAGGGGGAGCTTGACAGGATGGGGCTCAACGGGGGGGTTCCTGAAGTAAAGATCCCATTCATTTTCTGATTAGAGATGTTCTTTTATCAGCCGTACTAAAGGAACATTCGATAAAGACTTAACAAGCTGTCAGATTTCCCAAATATGTTTTATTGTCCTCTAGAAGACACAAATCTGGACGATATCAACTGTTTCAAGACAAATAGGTTTTATTTGTTATTTGAGAAGAACTCAACTACACTAGGTTACTATACAATACAGTATTCAAAGCTTAAACTTCAATATATTGAAACACTTTATGAACAACAACGTTCCATTTTATAGAAGAGCTGGAAGTCATTGTGAAGGGATCATTCTCAATGGTCTATGGGACGCGTAGTTCCTTTATACTTTATATAATTATGTATTCAGTCTTGTACCTTTACCTTTTCTTAATAGATCTGTTTCTCTAAAATCAAATGTTTTATGGTCTCGCATGATACATCTTGTAGGATTGTCTCGTATAAGGTTTTTCTGAAAGGTTAATGGAGAAAATGAGTAGGAAATGTATCCACCGGATCCAGAGTTATTCTAAAAGTGGCCCGTCACTGTTTAACTTTGTGCACGTGAGCTATTTCTTCATTAGATTCAGAACAGAGGTCAAGAAATGTATCTGAAAGAGAACTGCGACAGAGGGAGGACGGCAGCAACGGTAAGAGCGAGTGGAACACCTGGGCAGGGCAGGTGTTTCCCCTCCACCGGGAGCCCCAACACACATGGCTTGTGTCAAAAGCAAGGTTTCAAGGAAAGGGGGTTGTCCCGCGGGGGGGGCAGAAAGATGACAAGGACCCGCTTTGTCCTTTAGCACAAGGCAGCTCCAGTCCCCAGCAGAAGCACGGTACAGCCTTGTCAAGTAAATCCAGGTAATGAGAAAAGCCATTAGATCAGCGAGTGATGAGCTGCAGCTGCGATGGAACGGCTCCACGAAGCCGACGCCACTCGCCGTGGCTCGATCGGCAAAGACAGGTGCAGCCATCAAAAACAAAATGAACATCATCTCTCTGTGTCGCACTAGGTGTGGTTATTATTTTACAGTATTTTTTTTAAACCGCTCCCGAGCCATCTGTGGATTACAAAGCCGACTCGGTGATTGGCTGATGTGATTGGACGCCCCTGCCTCGGCGCTCCGTGTGTTCACCGGCGCCTGGCGAGCAGCAGCAGCCGATCGGCCTGTGTTTATAACGTGACATCATTTATCGCCAGGTCAAGAAGCCGGACTTAGATTAGCTTCCTCTCACGGTTTTTAATGAGCGGAGGTAATTGGCCGCGTCTGCTCGAGCACTTATGCACTCGTGTGAAAGTCGTAAACAGGATGTTGCAGGGGGAGGAAAAAAAATTGAAATTATAATCTCTTTATGCTTTACACAGAATGGAGGTGTTAACGGTTACGCAGGAGCTCGGTAATTTGGTGTGTTTGCTTTCAGCCGGGAAATTAACAGAGTTGGGTGTTCGCACTTTCAAGCATTTGCAGTCCCAGGAACTAGAACACAAAAGATTATTATAAAAGCGCGAGCATTAAAAGTACAAGGGCCTGCTCCCCCCCCCCAGAGCGTTGCATATGCAAACAAATCACAGCGTTTTCCATCTGTGGGAGTTTTGACCATGCCCGAGCTCCCCCCCCCCCCCCCCCCCCTGTCCGCTTATCCTCTCACACCATGCTTCCCGGGCTTTTCACCATGCATGCCGCCGCTGATAGCATTCTGTTGTGTGTGTGTGTGTGTGCCTTATCGGGTCAGAGGATTCCACTGAGGAACGGAGGCATTGTCGCCGCTGACCTCCCCAAAAGTCTCACACACACACACACACACACACACACACACACACAAAAGGGAACTAAACTGAGCGGCGTCACACGGAAAAGCTCCAAGGAGACCCCATTTGCAATTCAAAGGCAAATTAGCGTCTCCACCACTTTGTCATTGCCGAAGGAAATTGATGTTTAAAACAAAATGTGAGTGACGAGTGTTTAATATTGAAAACTTAACCACTTAATCGACACATCATCAGCTAAAAAAAGTTATGGCGCTCGGGTGGAGGCGACCTTGGAGGCGTTTGGAAAGCAGGGTCGTGTACATAAATACAGATTTTAAGGTCGTCACTGTCGTATCCAATCTGCGGAGTGACTAGTCAGGGTAAATCAAATTACAAAGATATCAATGACAACCGCCCTTGTACTAAGTCGTTGTTTTTATCCACGTGTGCCTAAGTTTTCCCGCAGCGGCCCCCGGGTCTGAGAAAAGTTGAATATTAAACAAGGCGTACGTTAAGATTCCAGACGAGCGTCACCGATTGGCCGGGACGGTGTCAGGCACATCAGCGAGCATATCATCATGCATCAATCACACGCCTCGGTCATTCCACACACATACAGAAACACTCCCCGTCCAAAGTTGAAGGACAAAGTAAGACGCAGCCGCTCGGAGGGTGGACGTGTGCAGAGGAGTCGCTGCAATCTTTACCACCTCACCGGGGTTTTATAACGGAGAGCAGAGGGATTATGGGTAGAAGGTGTGAAGTGAAATCGACAGGTGGATGCATGAAGTTTTTTTTTATTGTACTTTATTTGCTGATCCTGGCCGTGAGCACGTTGCAAAATCTGTTTAAAATTTGTTGAAGTACATAGATTTTCTTGTTCCAATTATTATCCCTTGTTTTACTCCTATTAGGGGAATAATCATGAACCACACATCCCATATTTTCACTGCTGAACACAGGAGCTGTAATGTAGGAGTCAGCAAGTAGATTTTTTGCCTGGGGGGACGACAACAGAAGCCTTGTTGGTTTAGCCTGTATTTATTTACAATGTGGCTAATTGGCTCCATTAAATTTATGCTGATTTAGCAACTGGACGGTTGCACCATACCTGTGGCTGCACAGACAATTATCGGTGGATTAGCTTGAATCTGAAGAAAACATGAAATTCCTGGGTGAGTTCTGCAGGCATGCAAATTGTGGAATTTAAAGTTACTTAACTGCTTCTAACATCGAGAATGTTTTTCCCCTTGTCTTAAAACCAAAGAGAAATATGACCTGGACCGAATTCTTAATAATTCTTGCAAAACAGAAACAGAATATGATATAAGATATAGTCACAAACGAAATATTCACAAACGAATGTACGTGTTAGAGACGTCATCGCACATTCAAGTCCATGCAGGTGACCTGTAATTATAGATAAAAGCCCTTTTGTATCACACCATCATCTGCTTCATTGACTACCCTGCCTCTGCTTGTGCTCCTAAATCACTTCATCAAGGAGCTGGTGCAGTTTCCCATGGTGCCTCTTGTTAGATTCTTCACTCACCTATTTTACACACGACGCCCCTGCGCCTTGTTTCTCCTTGGACAAGCACTTGTTGCTTTTCTAGCCAGGCAGAACAGCCCGGACACTTCTGATCAGCGCGTTGCAGCATCTCTCTGTGTGTAATGGCGGAAAAGAACGAGGGGGAGTTGAAGATGGTGTCTGAGTTTTTCCCGTGCGATGGTGAATCCTCCCACATACGGTGGTTCACGGCAGGGAGCAGCACTGGAGAAAGTCGCAGACACTTAATGCCTCTCACAATGTGACAACGGCACTTACACCCGTGAAACCAGCTCTTCAAACCTCATAGTGTATTTGAAAAGAAGTGTGTTTTCTGTCTTTCGTCTGGAAGCTGTTGAGAAAGGGGCTGGATCTGTGTCATGGTCGACAACCTGACCAGCTGATGGAACACCAGTTGACATATAAATGTGGGAAATCAAGTTGTTCAGTTAAGATCATTTCACAGGAGCGTGAACAGTGTATAGAAAAGGACTCTCAGAAAGGCAAGGGGGAAAAACAGTGTAGAAATCATTATCTTCGACTGTAGGAAAACAGTATACAACTTCTAATTAGATTATGTTGTAAGTTCCACTGTTGTCGGACTAAAAGACACAAGCAGTTCTGTCTTCACGGCGTGTTTTCAGAAGTGTAATCGACCTGCTCCCCCCCGCACCCCCCCTCCCTGGCAGCGGAAACTTTTCATGTTGTTTCAAAGACATCGCCCGCGCTAAATGTCAGGTGGCGACCTCTGCCAGCTTTAAAAGCCAGAGAGCGAAAAGGTCTGCATCTTTCATCTGGCGTCCGCTAAGTGTGCAGGCGGAGGGGAAAGCTGTGAGAGAGCACGCACTGTTATTGATGGCGACACGGTAGATGCGCACCCCCCACCCCCCACCCACCCATCCTCCCGCCGCATGGGGCCCGATGCAAATGGTCAGGTTCATTCAAGCCTCTCAGCACGCCAGGTTAAACAGCGACTTTTAACTCAAACTTGGATAATCCATCTTTCTCTGAAACTACATAAGTACAATCATCGAGGTAAATGTTGGATCCCAGCAAAAACATTGGCCCCTTTAAGTGGGAGTCCACGTTGCTGGAAGTCCACTAAAGGCATTGTAATCGCAGACGTTGTGTACTTGTGTACTTGTGTACCTGTGACGTTGTGCGACCAGCACGAGAACACACGGCGGAATGCATCACCTCGCCGTCGCGTGGCAACAGCTGAGCCCAGGTAGCAGGTGCGAGCATTATCTTATTCAGGAAGTGTGTGTGTGTGTGTAGCCCCGTGCTGGCATCCATAATGGAGCCGATCCTTCAGGGCCGCGCACGGAACTCCAAGCAGCTTGAGCCCCTGAACGCCGAGGTGCCCCCCCCCCCGCTACCACAGGGGTTTCATTAACCCCTGAGTTAGCAACGGTTATAACGCCGGCAGCTGCCAGGTGGGAGCCGGGGTGGAAGGACGGTTCGTGTCATCACATAATGTGGCAGGTGTTGCACATGGAGAAAATCCTGAGTGCTTAATGTTATTGTTGTAAGTGGGGCGATGTCGGGGGGAGGGGAGGGGGGGGGGGGGCGGGATGTGTACGCAGGACGTGGGCAAAGGCAATGAACGTCTCCCGGGAAATTATTCTGGAAACTCAAAAGATTTTTTGCAAACTCGAGATCAATTTTACCGACTCATCCAACAATGCTTATGAAATAACAGTTCATTAGTCCCGACTCTCGCCGGGGTTGTTGTCGCAATTTCAATCATCATGCCGTAACACAACTCTCTAAAAAAATCTTTTCAGTATCTAATGAAGAGCTGCTGTTTCAGGATCAGTTTCCATAGACACCTGCTGCTCGTCTGTTAATTCAATAGAGGGAAGTCAAGAGCTGCACCTCAGATGCTGTAGGAATATTTTTAGAGTGTTTCCGGCTAGATGTGATGTGTGTGTGTGTCTATATATATTTATTAATGTGTTCCTTTCCTCAGAATTCCAGCACATGCTCTGACTCAATTATACCACAGCATTTTGAGGTATATAAAGAAAGATGCCTCGTAATTAGGGGCAACCCAGGGACAAGCCCCAGACATCTCCCTTAAATCCGTCTTCTCAACGCGTCTCCTTGAGTTAGTGACTCATTCAAAGGCTCACGTCCTGGATGATGCAATGGCAAGAACACTGGGATTCATCTCTGGTCATGTTTTGATGCTGGTCGCCATCCTTCCCAGTTAGGTAACCGATCCTTTGTGCCCTATGTTCTCACCATGTGATTACAAGCCAAACTGTGGAGAGTCACAGCTTCCAGCACCAGACCCGTGCTTTACCACTTTCCACCCAGCTGGGAATCACAGTGATCTTCGGTCTGCATATCCACCAGAGCGAAAATCAATGAAGCCTCCGATGGTAGCCCCGGCCTGCAGGAACTCTGGGCATGCTGGGCCTGTGTGGTGGGATGAAGTCAGATTTCTCTGCCTTCATTGACTCGTCGACTTCCTCCAGGAAACTATTAGTCCCTGGCAGAGGTCCACGAGGTGGCCCCCGAGGGTTGTTCTGTGGTGATCGCTGACAAATCCCTTCATAAGTGGAGGGTGCCTGGTTAACACGGCAGAGATAAGGCCTCACTGGCTCCACCACACCACCGATAAAGCCCGGTAGACTGTGCATGCCAAGGGAGCCCAACATGATCTGAAGAGGCTGTTGTGTGATTTCTGTGGCTCCATCAGCGTCGAGTCCACAGTTGGAAGGGCGGGGCCTCGCTGCATTTACAGGAGTAACCACCGTTTGCTACTTGCCAATTAATGTGCTGCATCAGATGGTGAAACCTGGTGAATGTTGATTCCTCCACTCACACTGTCACACTGTGACCGGCTCCTTCTTGGATCCATAAGAACAACGGTCAAGCCGACTGAGCCTGGGGGGGAAATAATCATGGCTCCTCAAAAAAAAAAAATGTCACCTTTTAAAAACCTCTAAATGTTCCACAGATTAATTTCCTCTTTGCTTTCCCTCAGTCTGCAGCCGTGTTATCTCACAGCCCAAACCAATTCAGTTCAGCTCAGCTATGGATGCTATAAATACCGGGCGCGCTGTGACCATAAGCCTCTGCACAGACATAATTTAGCTGTTGCATGTATGAGCTGGTTATAGCCACTTCATTCCCCCCCCACTGTCAATATTTACTCAGACAGTGGTCAGCGCTCATCCCCGAACCTGCAGAGATTAATTTCCCTGAGGAAATTAGCTACTGATGCACGGCAGTGTAAGTTCCCCAAGTGCGCTGAATTGAATTACGTGGCCGCCGTCAGTATTTACAGAGAAACACACATTTCATCTGCGGCGCCAATTATAATACATTTTTTGAATTATAGATTGAGCCTCTTAAAGGGAGACGGGTCCTGCACACGGTTTATTGCCTGACCTGCCGTCACTTTGAAAAATGAGCGTGACATTTGCATCCCCAGCGTTCGGAAAAGACTCTTTATTCTATTTGGACGACATTAGATGAGGACTGTGGGGCTTTCGAGATGGGAAGCAGTTCCCTTTTTAATATGGAGCCTATGGACAACGATATGATAAAGACTTGAATTTCACATGAGCTTGTCAAGCCAGCTGCACAACAGTCTGACGAGTGCCTCTTTTGGTTTTAATGGTATTGACTCATCTGACGGTGGATGTGTGTTAGAGACGAGTCTGGAAAATGTGTCCTGGGTTTATAAGTGCTTTTATTCTAGGTTGCTGTGTCCTTTTGAAATGATTTAACAGAAGAACATCTAGGATGAGCAGATGAGGAACAAATGTGAACTGTATACACTAAGAAATTAGAATTACTTATCTTGAAGGCTTTTAATTTGAATAATATATTCCAGTTGCATGTGTGTGTCTGTGTGTGTGCGTTTGTGGGTATGGTGTACTGCATAGCGATGTTAGGTTTTGCTTGTGACCTGCCTAGGGACTGCAGATGCAAACTAGCACCAAATGTCAACATGTATGTTTTAATATTGTACATGGTCCCTTTAGGAAGATATAATGGGTTGCATCAGGGTTACATATGTCATACAACCCAGTATCGGAGGTGGGGCTTGAATGGATGGTTTTGGTGGCTTCACTGGGAATTGATAAGCAGGTTGGTGGATGAAGGAATTGTTTTTACTTTCTTGAACAAGGCGAGATCAGACGTCCAATTTGTCTCCACAGGAACAGCTGTGAAATGGTGAAAACATTTCTTTCCACACAGGAAAGATGATGGATGTTTTTTGGCTCAGAATCCTTAATCATGACCAAAACTTTTGTTTTACCGACAGTCTGATTGCATTGGATTGATCGTATGTTTCATCAGATTCTGCTCAAATTTGAATTGTAAAAGAAAAGAAGAAAATAGTGACAATGAACAGGTAAACATGACATAAATCTTCTGAATAACCTTCCACAGATCTTCAGCTGTCTAAAGCACCGACGGCTTTCATCAACCTCGGGGAAAACACTCCACCTCTCATCACTTCGCCAATTTCCAATTTGTCACCAGCTCCCATGTGCACACAGAGGAGCTGGTGACAAATTGGAAATTGGCGAATGAATCCTCCAGCCATCTGCTTCCCATCCTCGACCAAGATGCTTGCACTGGAACCACCCTGCCCCTTAAGTCTCAGCATACGGCCCTGGCAGCCTATCTGCAGTTTTCACATCCTCTTCGGGCCTTTTGAGTTCATTTGTTAAAGGATTTTTTTTTTTATATACGCCGCTCTACGTCAACATCTGGGAATTGGCACGCTGTTGACGCAACGCCTCATTTTTAATTAGCAACAGTGAACGCCAGTGTCAGCCATTTATGTGCGGGGACATAAAATAAACAAAGAACTCACGAAACATACATCATTCTCCTTGTGTGTTTTCCTTTAAAGAAACGGCAACAATTACCGTTGAGATCCAGTCACTGGGAGACGCTCTTTGATCAAGCCGAGGGTGACGCCGACAGTTCTGTCCTCTCGTTGAGAAACGCCTCATTTCTTTAGAGAGAGACAACTGCCGGGGTTGTCGGAAACCAGAAACCTGACTTAATAATGCACGTGTGTGTTGAGCTGTTTTCTCTGTGGAATCTGTCTCCGTCGGACAGATAATTGTTAATGAGATGAGGGAAGAATAAAAACACGCGGATGCACACTGCAAGTTTGACAGCACACCTGCGATTGCTTCAATAATTGGTCCCCCCCCCCTCGCCCCCAACCCACGCCACCCTTGCATACATTGGCCAGATTCACAGATAAAGCACACAAACAAAAACATGGAATCACAGGACATAAGAGGGAAAACCTGCAGGAAGCCTTCTTCCACAATCACATATTGTATCTGACAACAAGATCTGACAGTGAGTCACCTTAGACCTGTGAGAAAAGGATTAAAGGTTCAGTCTGTTAATATTTAGGTGAATATATATATTTCATATACTTTATATTAACATCAGTAGTGAGTCCTCCGCCATATTTTTTACAGTACCTTAACACCTTTTGAGATTTTTTGACAATTGAAGGTTTCCACAGTTTTCTCCTTCATGTTTGAAAAGGGGAGGATGAGGTGAGGGGTATTCAGCTGCATTATCCACCTTCACCACTAGATATCACTTAACTCTACACACAGAACCTTTAAAACAAGATTAAGTTTGAATGTTGAAGGTGGGAACAAGGAGCATAAATACATCTGTAACTTTTTACCTCTAAATAGTAGCTTTAAAAATGAGTTTCGATGGTTGGCTGACTTTTAAAAGAGAGAAAATGAAGCAGCCTTCCACTCCCACTCATCACCCTGAACGTCTGCTCCTGCTCTACGTAACCTTGGTGAGCGAGCATAACCTGCTGGGAGAAGTGTTGCTGCTCGAGCTGGAATTGCCAGAATTTGAGATTATTGATCAGTTAAAAAGTATTTTGCTGTATTTGTTACAGTGGCTGCTCTTCTGGTTCAGGAAGCCAGGGATCATGGGTAATATCCAAAGTTCAATTGTTTGAGTTCTCTCAGATTGAAAGGCTTCGTTTCTTCTCTCCATGAAAACGATCAAGTTGCTTTGACACAGAGGCCAACAGGACTAGTCCCCACGTGGGGCTGCAGGGGGCGCTGCTGCTCAGTAGAAAAGCTTTAAATCCACCGATAAAACCAATCACAAGAATTTAGGCCGCGCACCGAAACCCAATCTCATCAGTTTAAAAGAGGTCAGCATAAATTTATGATGTTGACGTTCTTCATTACAAGACAGCCGTGAAATCTGACCGTGAGAAACAGCCGTGGAGGAGAAGCAGTATCTTGTTTTGCAGATCTATAAAAACGGAGCGTGCTCATCATGTCCTGTGGAAATAACAAATAGGCAATTTGACCCGAGAGGTATGTCGATTTACAGAGACGCTTAACATGAGATAAGCATCATAATTCATTTTGAATTACTGGGACAGCCGTGGCCACCATTTCACTAAGTGATGCTAATTTAAACGTGAAAACTGAGGGGAAATATTGTCGTGAAAGAGCGAAAGAAAAGTGCACGATGCAGCACGAGTACTGTCACACAGCATTAGGTCTTTATCTGTGCTTTATCTGCTCAGATTGCATTGGTGGCTCTGGATACAGTGGAAAGGGGATTTTATTTTCCTTTCTCATTGCACATTTTAATCAGCTCCTCCGCTCAGCCCGAGCTCAAGACGTCTGTGCTCAGACCCGACGGATCAATTCACCCGGCCGCGATGTGTGCACTCGCACATCCCGGCTGGTTTTGTGCGCTGACGATACAAATTAATTTTATTCAGACAACATGAACGCTTCCTTATATCAGTGTTGACAAAAGGGGGGGAAACACAAGCTCCTCTGTGCAGCTCCACCAGCTGCGTCAGTCGGACAGTTGGCTCGAATTTCCCGACCGATCACCTGCAATATTTGCGAAGTTAAATACAAATGTTGATGTTCTCATGACCAACAGATGATATCGAAATCAATTTGAATCCTTAAAGAAATAGTGACAAATATATTTAAGACCATCTGTAACTTTTTCACATTAGGAGTAAACTGCGAACAATATGAATTGTTGGGGCCTGATTTGAAAAGTGATATCAATTTTCGATATCGATATTTAATCTAACAAACGGTTTAACGGGTTACCTTTTTAAAAATCATAAATAAAAAGATAATCTCAATACAACCTCATATAAGGAGATTGGATTGTTCATCCTGTAAAATCATAGTTTTCTCCTCTGTGCATTTCATAAAACATTAACAGACATTGATACGTCTGTGAAAATCTCATATTGACCGGCTTTCATTTATTTATTCTTGTTTACCCGTAAAATCAGTCAAGCTCTATTTGGGATAAATGTAAAAAAAAAATATTTAGTTTCAAACTGTCACATCGGCTTTTTTCCCGTGAAAAATGAAGCCAGATGTTTCGACCCACTGATAAATGAAGAAGGCTGATGATGGATGGTTTCCTGAACGCTAACAGAAGCACCTTACAACCAATCGGAGCTGTAATGAGTCCGTGTGCATGCAGGGTCCTCGCCGGTGGGCGGGGCCAGAGACCTGCTCGCCTGTCAGCTCATGTAAATGTGACTCTTTATTAATGGCAGGTCACTGGCTCCGCACCAATGGCTGTCGATGTGTCGATGGGGGCCGGACCTCCACTGTGACAGTCCTGATTAGGGGTCGGGGTCATTTGAACAACTCGGATTCTACAGGAGGTCGTGCTGCGTTCAATGACAATGCTGCCTTTTCCCTTCGCTGTGACTTTGAAGAAAGGAGAAGAAGAAGGGATAGTGAAAGTCCCACCAGTAGAGGGCAAAGCATCTTGAATATGAACTCGATGGAAAAGGGGGTCTGTTATTGTTTGCGCCTTCATGCCACATCCTGGAAATATCCCAGAACGACGTCAGAAATTTGGAATTTGATTAATATTTTAGGCCAATTCATCAGCCTCCATTTATAGAAACCCTGATTGCCTGTTAGTTTTGTCATTTTCTAGTCTAAACTGACACCTGCGGCCCCCCCCCTGCCCGGTCGTCCCTCCGAATCCTCCGCCAGCACGACAATGGACCCACAAAAAAGGCCGTGACCATACACAGCTCTGATTGTTCGGCCAATGGAATAATTAAGTCGTACAGCCGGCCCGTTCCGGAAACCTCATTTGTAATTTCGACTTTCATTTGATTCTCGCAAATGAATATTTTCTCTCTCCGTCCAGCTCGTATTGAGTCTGGAACCTTTTCAGCCAAGATGAATGTTTGTCCAAGATAGCTTTGAATCATTCGGTCCAGCTGTGGTTTATTTGGGGGGGGGGGTTCTCAGTTTTTATCCAGAGTTCGCGGCTGAAATGAAAATACAAAGTGTACGCATCAGGAGATCTTCATGTGAGCATTTTTAAGAAGTTAAACCAAATCCGAAGCGTTCAGCGACAGGAAGAGAGAAAAGAAGAGCAAAGAAGAAACTGTGATTTTGTTTTTGAGCTTTGTTTATTTCCAAAAAAGCTTTCCTCCCTCCCTGGTAGGGATTTCTGAATGTGATGTTAATCTCTTTTTTTTATCTTTGAAGGCGTTTCCACCTATAGGACCTCGTGAATAAGCCTAATCTGAGGAAAGTTGCAGAAATATTGAGAGCTGTCTGTGACTGATAAAAACCTGTTTTTCTTCTTCTTCTGTATTCCTCTCCCTTTGGAGGAGAAACACGCTCTGTATTCAAACATCCAAAGAGCGAAAAAAAAAATTTAAATGAAGCAAGGTGACCGCACACTGTTATCGGTCTCCCTCAGTGTGCTCCCACAAACACACACATGCACAGGCATGTACAACACTACATACTGTACACTCTGATAAGTGCAACCTCATATCTACAACATAGACTATCCTCCACATGCATTACATCAACAAAACCCATATCCACACTCGCATATATGACTTCTGAATTGTTGAATCTTTGTTACACAACACATCCGCACCCCCCCCCCCCCCTCCTCCTCCCACCCGGGGGGAAACATGCAGGGGACCCATTGTATGATAATCTATTTCTTTCACCACATTGAAATTCTGTGGACGCCTCCTTCCCTCTTACTCACAGCATTTTCAAAAGATTGTCCCCAACTTCAGGAAGGCAAGGAAATTGCTTTTTAAGAGGAGATTTAAGGCTGAACATAAACAAAGTGATGACTCTGATTTGGGGCCATAGCTCCATTCATTTATTTATTTATTTTTTACTCCACAGGTCTGACATATTTCATTGAGAAAGCACACGCCGCCTCTTGGTCGTGATCCGATTTGCAGATATCCCATCAATTTAAAAGTGGGGAAAAAATAAGCCAGTGAAATGTTGTTAAAGGTTTTTACTGTTTAGATTAAATGTGCCATTAGTCTTGTGAAGGAGTGATAATACAGTCAACTCAAGCAATGCATATTATGAGCAGAATACTATTGTGTGTGTTACTGCTGGGTCTGAAGCAACTCAGCAGGTGTGGTCACCTTTTAGGTTTGGTACATTCTCCGGTGCCGGTGGACAGTCCTAGCTGTCAATCACATGGTATCCACGCCCTACGTCCATTTGACTCAAATAAAACCGGAATTTACAACATGGACATTATGCTTTTTTATTCACATTGAATCTACCTCTGTGCTTTATTAATTACATTTTCTGAAAGCCACTTGAAAATGTTTACTGGTGTTATAAATCAAGTGAGGATCTTTCCCATTGACTTATCAGACGTCCCTTTGCAACCAGTGGAGGAGTAAAACCTCCAAATCGGATAATCTTTTAAACTATAGAAAGTTTTCACATTTTTATTTACTCTTTCCCATTTCTTCCCTTTTCTCTATCGCTCAACTGTATTTGGAAACATGACTTCCGGTGCCATTATTAGAATCCTCATGAAGTGTGTTTGGTAAGTGTAGGTCCAGTCAGAACTAGAAGGTTGTGTCTGATGGTCACAGCTTTCTATTCAGGCTTGTGGAGGAGCTTCAGTTGCTCTACTTGTACTTGATCGCACCCAGAAGCTTGTTTTTTTCCCTTGAGGTCCATTTTCTTCCACCTAGTCACTGGTTGTGTATTAAGCTCTGAGCTCTTCCAAAAGGAGGGTGACCTACAACTTAATGCAGTGCCTGAACGCATCCTGTGACAGACGGAGGGACTGAAGCTGCCTCTGCTGCCGCTACACCTCCTCTGTAAACACAGGGTAACCACCAGCGGGGAAAAGAAGTACATTTGAGGACCCAGAGTTTCACCATCCACTCAATACTGCACCGCGGCTGAAAACACAGAATCCCACAGGGCTCCGGCTTTGCTATTTCAGTATTTTGCAAGTGAATGATTGAATCAAAAACGAAGGCGCTCAGGTTTCTGCCATTTTGACCGTGCAGCGTGACCGGCAGATCCGAGGTCAGCGGTGTCAGGACACGCTGCTGCAAACGGCCGACGTCAGCGTTTTCGGTGTCAAAGGTCGCGAGAGTTGTACTTGTGTGACACAAATCTTCCATGTGGATGCTTTATAACGCCATGAGCGAGTCCTCGGTTTGGAAATTCATTTCAGTCCAGTTTCATTTCCACAAGTCGTGAGACATGTTATCTTAGGGCAGTGTGTTACAGAGTGAGGTCAGGACCTGGCAGTAGAGAAAATCTAAAATGTTTCCTCCATGGGAAACCATGTGGCAGCAGTGGAGAGGAATGAAATATCTTCACGGGAAGAAACCTCCAACAGAACTGGACTCGGGGTAGGCTGCCATTTTCCTTGATAGGTCTGGTGGAGAAGGGAAAGAGGGAGATAGAGAGAGAGAGGGTAGTAGGTCGTAGATTGGCTGAAGTTTCTTCAAAGTAATTTCTAGGTAAAAAAACTCAACTACAGAAAAATTAAGATTAAATATTAAAGATTTGGGGACATTAATCAGAAGTTAAAAGTTTTTAGGTACAAGAAGGAGAATCAGGATCTGGCACAAACATGTGATGAGCAGCAGCTTTATTTTTTCCTGTATTTCATAGTGAACACATGTTGCATTTGGCAGACGACAAAACAATCCTCTAGCTTCTCATTCTCTTCCCTTCATCTATTCCACCTGTCACCTCGGTCGCTGAGCTGCAAACGGCTGCCCGAATAAAACCTGAGCGGTGGACGCCGAGCCTGCAGCTCCCACCACGCCCCCATCCCACGGGGAGGGCGACGGATAATTGTGACCTCCTCCATCCCTGGATTGTTTCGGTTCCACCAGACATGGTACACCCACTTCCATACGGCATCTCGGCTCAGGGAAGCCAAAGGGCTCTCGGTTTGCTATTTCCAGCCACGGAGATCATGTGGGTGTGCAGCCTGCGAGTTTCTCACTTCAAGAGACTGTCAGTTTTCAGAATGGGACTCGGCAGCAGAGAGCAGATGGAGACGACTGCTGTGTCTGTGGACACTTCGTCTATTTTCCTTTTGGCCCGAGAGTGTAAGTTGGAAGATGAGGTGGCAAGAGGCTGTCAGAGGGGGAGTCAGAAGGTGCAGGGGAGCTGGCTCAGGGATTTCTGGTGCTTTTAAAATATTACTGACAAGGAATTTATCTGTTACTCACCAGTGCCTTATGGCATTAAAACACAAAGGGCTTATAGGGAATCAAGAAATTGTATGTTTTATAGGTTCTTTATGTAATTGTTGTATTGGTATCAGTAGTTTATACAGTTTAATAATAATGTTCTATGATAAATGATCTCACAAGGAGAAAAAGGAGCATCACACACACAGAGGCTACGAAAACAAATCAAACGCATCACACAGGGCAGGGAAATGAAATCATCCCGCTGCGTCGCACTGACCTTCACATCTGTGAACATGCGCCATTCACAAAATCAAAATTGGATATATATTTTTTTTTTTTCAGATTTAATAAAGCAAGATGCTTGACTGTTCACGTTACTGCGCTCTGTACAACGCACAAGGACGCCTGCCTCGGCTCGCGGCTGCTTTTCATGAAGATCAATTTAATCCACGGGCGTAATTGTAAGACGGGGGACTTCTTCTGTGCTCCATGTTAATCTCACTCTGCCCGACGCTGCTTCCTTCTGTTTCCCAGGCTTTTCAAGGAAGCCGGGTTCTCACAGATGTCAGAGTTTCCTGCACGGTGCGCCTGGAAGCCCTCCATTGTTTTGGAGGTTATACGTGGGAGAGGGAATGGGTTTAGATACTGTATGAAGAAGACTTTTAGAATATGAAAAGGTTTAATGCGTTCAAAGCCTTTTTGTATTTTTTTTTAGATTATGCATGACAGCATTTTCAAAAGCATAGATTGTATTAATTTGTATAAGTTTAGCCCCTGGGGCAATGGCCTATGGCTAATTTCTATTGACTGCTGCATGCTGGTAAATTCAATTCAATTCAAAAGTCAATATAGTCCATATATTCAGACATTTTTTTTTTTCTCCACATGGATGACCAAAGCCTGCTCTCATGTGATTGGCCCAACTAGACACAAGCTACGCACAGTACAGCAGCTGGCGTACATGTGTGCATTGAATCACATGGTTCAGTCTCTGTAAGGCTATTATTTCCCACACACACACACACACACACACACACACACACACACACACACACACACACACACACACACACACACACACACACACACACACACACACACACACACACACACACTCTATAGCATTTGCATTGGAGCTAATCCCAGAGGTGTAATCAATGCGGAAACACTTGGCGTCAGCAGTATGACAGCATGCTGCAGCAGAGCTAGCATGGCAGTGAGTTTCCAGCAAATCAAGGAATGGGAACCTTATTAAATAAAAGCGGGAAGGGTCAATAGCAGCTATTGACAAGTCCACCAAGCAGCGCGCTTCAAAGCCCCCCCCCCTTGTTACCTTTTTACCAACCCAGCAGGGAGATGGGTCTGCCCAGTCCGTGTCAAACTGGTATCCTTGAATGCTAATGCTGCATCCTTGGGAGGTGACTTTGTTGTGCTCTACAAGCGAAGTTCAAAAACCAGATCAGAAACCAGCTCATCGAGGGATCCCCTGGAGTCCTGGACGTTTTTTTTAAATACACACAGACAACATGCACTGGAGAGTGAATCGCACAAACGCACTTACACAAACCTTAACCACTGTGCGTGATGTCCGACAGCCCGAGAGTCTGTCGACATCAGGGGTTGTAATCAATGAGAGACGTTCAATTAAAGGTCCATTTCAGATTGTTTTTTTTGTTCTTTACTTCCAAAGGCAGCAGCGACAGGAGCAGCAGGAATTTAGTGAAACTGTCAATATGTCCTTTTGCCTCAGTGTTAGAGGAAAGGCTAAGCGCTCAGTGCTTCACAGCCAGAGAGAGGTTATAATGCATGACATTAACTTTAATGAATCAGATTTAAGGCTCTCGTGCTTGTATTTCCAAACTGCAGGCGAGACGGCTCGTGTAACGACACTGTCCGTGGAACAAAATGGATTTGTGTGATTCCTTTCATGCTTTTTTCTGACGTGACAACTGGAGAATGGATAAATCGAAGAGAGGAGGATAAGCCACTGGAAGAGTTGAGCCTTTAAAACGTCTTAGCATTGGCGTGTTCGAATCGGAGTCGGAGACGAATGAACTTGAACGCGTTCAGATCATTTTCAACAATAATCCAGAATGAAAAGACCGTCTTAGCGATGGCGGCTGAGGGAGGACTCCCCACGTCTTGTTTGGTTAGATGAGCCCAACAGTTCCATTCAGTTTGCTCCCTCTCGTGTTAATCATGTTCAATTTAAAGGCTTTTAAAGTCGGGACATTGATGCATAGTTAACATGTAAAGACAGACGTGTGGAATCTGTGGTGTGGACTCAAGATTCACAGATCTGACTTGTTCAGTCCCGATAGTGATACCTGGAATATCACCCAGCATCATTTAGAAACAAGAGACGAGTGATGAAGTTAGTTTAGGTTGTTAGTGTGCAGATATATTAAAGTAGCTGCAGTAACTTGTTGGCGTAGGAATTGTGAAGTACCTCCCACTGCTGATTTGTGAAGTACATGTTAAGGTAAATGTACAATAACACTGAATTGAATTAAAAAGGGAGACCCCACATACACCCGAAAACCATATATTAGATAAATATCAGCTTAACTAAGAGAGAGAGATGTACCACAATGGCCCAAACTCTTCTTCACTCTTTTGGAAATCAAATATCTCTGCAGCAGCGACATGTCCTACAACACGAGCCTTCAGCAACTCCTGCAGGTTGACTCCGGCTTCTGAAACCCTCTGAGGGGCCACTCAAAAAGAAACCGCTAAAAACAGGCTTGAAGAAAACTGGGTAGTTAAAGCCACGATCAGGCTAGGAACTGAAAATGTGCACGCGTGTCCTCATCTGTCCCTGAATCCACACGCAGCACGATCACTGCAGATTGATGTGACGCCGGAGTGAGCCCCTCCATTGATTCCGTCAATGCGGGGCATTCGATTCAGAAGATCATAACACCTACAACAAGATTGGGTTGGCATGGATTTTCTCCGTCGGGTCAAAGAGGCTCAGGCCATAATTGTTTCTTATTACTTTTTGGGTTCTAAAAACACACCATTGTATCATATTTCTGACGGGCCGCTCGATATCTTGCACACATCCCTGACATAGGTCAAATTCCATGTGATTCCTTTACTGCTGTCCTTTTATTGAGAAACTCTATTTCGTTAGCCGTGAACCTTTTTAATGTATAAAATGTGATGGAGGTGCCAAATGAAATGCTTTCAAGGCGCTCGGTGCAAGCTGTTTACCGCACTGACGGGCTTTGACCACATGAGGCGATCCTCTGTTATTCAGTTCATGTTTCTTTCACCTGTCGGCTTCCTTGCATCCTTTATTGCATAATCCTAAAGTCAGGAGGAAAAATAACCTGAGCCCTTGTGGCTCTGCCCAGGTAGCCGGAAGTTCCACCGAAACCAACTCTGGTTGTTTTGTGCTCAAAGTCTAAAGGAAGGTCGGAGTAAAATCACAGAGGTGGACATTTGGGACGACCAGAGGAGCATTGGTTCTAATCAAATTACCTGGTGCTTAGGCAAAGTTAAAGTATTTGTTTGAGGCCATCAGGCTCCTAACTTGCAGTCTACTCTGTCCAACACCTTTCATTGTACAGTTGACCCTGGGTTAACTTCCATATGACAGAGAAAACTCCAAACTAATGAATGCAATAATACTTGTATAAGACATACAATATAAAATAATAACAATAATGAAAAGGCACTTGAGTAAAGGAAGTGCACAGTTAGGCTTAAAGTTTACAATGACCACAGAGTTAAGTTTCTTACCACCTCTGTTTGTATTCTAATCACCTGGTAAAGCTTGAATTGTTCTGAGAGGATCACACGATGGAGGGAATGGATTCATGTCATCTGACCAGTTAGAGCTGCCTCCCATTAACACCAGCGTCATGGCTGTAATCGCATCATCTCCTCGTGAATGTTGTTTAAGACAGCAGGGACACAGGGTTTCAAACGTCCACACAGAGGGTCTCATCGCGTTCAGAGAGCTCGTCTTGCAGGAGCAGAGTTCTGGCCCCGGCCTCCACTGCCAATTATCACCAAAGCAGAGGGCTAATTAAAGTTTGATTAAGTCCAGAGCGTTCTCGTGGATATGCAGAGAGGGGGGGGGGATCGGGAGGGGTCTCGCCAAAGATCACACGGTGTCTGTCAGAGGCAGGGCGCTGTGAAATTGGATTGTTGGCCGCCATCGACCTTTGACCTCGAGCTCAATGCCGCCCGGCGAATTCAGCAGCAGGGAGAAAGAGAACTCACTCGAGGGGAAAGAGCGGTGCGTTCGAAAAGTGAGATGCGCTCCCGTCACCGTCACCGAGCCTTTCGCTAATGAGGTCTGTAAGGGATTGAGTGCACAGAGGGGGGGGAGGTTTTATTTTGCCGGGCCGAGCAATGTAAGCAGGGAGATGGAAAAAACAACGCACAACTTATACAGTCCACATTTGTCCTGCATGGCGACAAGAGAGAGCTCGAACCAGCTTCTATTTGTGAATTCTCCACAGCTCCTCTGTTGTGGGCAGATTTGTGCTGTGTCGTGAAGTGCACCCCCCCCCCCGGGAGCTGAGTCGCAGGTCCGGAGCCGGGGACGTGTCGCCACCCCCCCCCCCCCCCCCGAAGGGAAACCACTCAGTCGGCAGCGAGGTGCGTCATTACAACCCGACAAAAAGTCCTCCTCCTGCTCTCTTCTTACCGGACCTGACATGCAAGGGGGAGGGGGAGGGGGGGCTGCGTTACTAATTCATGACACACACTCGCATATTAATGACACCTTTTCGTTGCAAGCGAACACATGCACAAGGCGACAGGAAGAAGGGGAAGGCGGTCAGGTGGAAGAGCGGAAGACGGCGGCGAGGCGGGGACAACGCGCTAATGGCTAATTCAGGAGGACTCAACTTCTGCAGCTTGTCCAAAGTGGCGGCGGCTGCGGCGGCTTCTCTGGGGTTAGAAGAGGTAATTATGATAATGGACAATAATGGCGTTATGAGTAAGCACTAATGAAGAGGGAGCTGGGAACGCAGTGGCAGCACCTGACCTCCACATTCCTCCCATGAGTTCAACCCCGACTCGATTCCGAGGTGTGAGATCTCCCCCGCTCGGCTCAGGGGTGTTTTCCCGTGTGGAGATGCTCCGGCCTGAATCTTTGAAGCTTCGACTCGGAGGCTCGTGGGTTCAGCACCCGACTCCTCCGCCTGCCCCTCGTCCGACCGACTCGTGCCTTTCTCTTTCCTGTTTTGGAGGATTAGCCCATCACGCCTTTCTTTTTCTCCCGACAACCCCGCCCTTTCCCTCTTTTGATATTTCTCTCCCCCTCCAAGAAAAGTCCAGTTTCAGCACTTCTAAAGCTGATCCCCCCCCCCCCTCCTCCTCCTCCTCCTTCTCCTCTTTTTCTTCTCTCATCTTGCTGCTCCAGTCTTGGCTTTGGGGGGGTAAGGAATGAAGGGCTGTCTGATTCGGTGTCTGCACGTCAATCTGTCCACCAGGCTCTTTATTCCTTTCATTCTCCAGCATGCACACCATTGGCCATCGCCCCTCCCCCACTTTAATGATTCCTATCCCCCCCCCACTAATGTGTCCCTCTGCAGCTCTCATGTCCTCCGCTCGAGGTTTTTTGTGCTCGGCGTCTTCATCTATCAACGTCAATCGCCAGTTTCCAAACTCAACAGGCTGCCGCACATCGATTACCGATGAATAAAGAATAAAGCACGATGCAAATTTCAGATAAAAGTCGATGAACGGAATAATAAGCGTAAAAAAAAAAAGCACGACCTCTTAATAAGTGTGTAAATATCGCCCTCTGCTCCCGGACACAGAGGATGCACGTGGACCGAGCAATGAAAAGCGTTTTTAAAGAGAATCCACTGAGCTGCTGCCAAAGCCCGAGCTTGTCATCACACGGGAAGAAGAGGAAGAAGAAAACAAAATCAAAACCGAGTCAATATTCGAGGTACCAAGAGATTTCCAGCCGGATGAAAAATGCAAATGAAGGCATTAACAGCCGCACGTTGAAATAATTCATCATTAACCTACTTGCTGATCGTGCCACGACGTCTGGAGTCTGGATGCCGAGGCCTCGGAGGAGCATCTATCGGAAAGAGATCCTTCTCCTCCCGGCCGACGCTTAAGCGCTTAGCATTCTCCACATTGGTTTTAAGCAATCATCCCGTTCCAGGCGAGGAAGAGAAGAAGTCATTTTTTTTTGGGACACCGGGCGCTTAATAAAAAAACATGAGAGAATTCCAATTTACCTGATACCCATTCTTCTTCCTTTGGCCCTGGAAACAGAAGCCACAATGGCAGGGGAAGGCTGTCATGCAGAAAATAAGTGTGTCTGTGTAATTACACGCATAAGCCCCCCCCCATCGCTAGAAAAACCACACTGATCCAGCCACACACACACACACACAGAAAAGGTTCAAGTTTCAGAAGTCGTGTGGCACGGGCTTGTGATATTCTGACAGGGCCACGTTTCTCTGTCCTCTGTCTCTCGGCTGTGGGACGACACCAAGGCTACACCATCGCTTTTTAACATGTGACGCAACCAGTGGTCATTATGAAAACACAGGCACCAGTTGAACCAGTACCCGCTCATTTTCCTTGATACGCCACTGGACTTCCTGTTGGAGAGGTACCGAGCGTTTTTTCGTTTTTTTTTTGTACTCTTGGCTTCTTGTTTTCAGGCTCAGAGTTAAATGTTCCTTCTTCTTTGAACAAGTCATTTCTTTGCATCTACACATTATTCCTCACTTCCTGCAGATTTGACTCTTTGCCGACTTAATTGCAAACATTTGGACTCGACTCCACCGAGCGATTGAGAACCACCTCGCAATAACAAAGAAGACAAGACGAACACGACGGCTACATTCAAACCTCGCACCCCCGATGAATATTTCATTACCACATCCATGAATTTTAATGGACAGCACTCAGAGATCTGAAAGATGAGGAATTCGGTTGCAATATGCCAAAGACTCCAGACGCCACATTGATTTTTTTTTCTCTCAGCGATTTGGAGATTTGATCAAACCTGAGACTCGACTTGGCTCGTGTCGCGACACATTAGAACCTTAACTTGAAATTGTGCAAGAGCAAGAATCAGCTAAGGAGCTTGACCAGAGTTTGCACAACACAGCGGGACATTTTCTTTGTGTTGTTTTTTGTCATTTATGCGTCAACCCCTGGAAGTCCCTTGCGGTGATTCCAGATCGACTTCTCCTGGATTTTCTAGGGATGCTTTACCAGGAGGCCGGGCAGAGGAGGTCTCACACAAGCACCTTCTCTGCAGACGGTCACGAAGGAGCTGCAGGGCTCGGCGCGTGTCTGAAAGCAGCTATAGATGTGCTACATTGCAGGGTATTGCAAATCAAGAGAAGTGAAATTCACACTGCAGGTGCTGTGTTGTCTGTGTTGTCCCCCCCTCTCCCCTCCCCCCCGCCGCACATAGGAGATACAAAAGCCCCGGTTGGTTTTTTCAGTGGCTCTCTTTCTGATATGCCCGTCTAGTGAGAGCAACGAGAGAGAAAATCGGTCATCTGGTACGTTTTGTAGTTAACCGGCGTGAGAGCCCCGGTGGAGCAGCGTGTTGGCCGGCGTCTTCTTGTGTAGCTGATCAAACGGCCGCTCTTGTTTTATCCGTGATACACAATTCCTCCCCCCCCCTCCCCCCCCCTCCCCCGTCAGCGAGCGGTGAGTGGTTTCATCAGCCCTGATGTCTCCCGCGCTCTTTGCACGACACGAGTGAACCTCTTTGCTTTTGATTCGATGGGCCTTCACCAGAACCGGCTACACAGAGGGTATTAGGGGTGGGGGGGTGGGGGGCCATGAGAGCAGAGAGGTTTTTGTGAGTGTGGTCACGTTACACATGAGGAAGCGTCTTCAAGCAGCAGAGACGGATAAAAGCGGGACTTGAAGAAGAAGAACTTTTTTTTTTTTTTATTTAAAACAAGCAGAGGGGGAAATGAAACGAGGGGTGAGGCGTTATGAAAGAGGGGTGGGGGGTGGTGGGGAAGGGGGGAAGGGGGGAGATTGCCCCAGCTGGCTCAGTCTGCTGGGAGCAGGTAGAGTATTTGGGTCAGCACATTGCATCATCAGCGTTTCTTCCAACCTGCCGGAGCTAACGGGGAAGAGGCCGACCTGCTCGACGAGCTGCATTATTAAGAGTTTGTGCCGGTGTGTGTGTGTGTGTGTGTGTGTGTGTGTGTGTGTGTGTGTGTGTGTGTGTGTGTGTGTGTGTGTGTGTGTGTGTGTGTGTGTGTGTGTGTGTGTGTGTGTGTGTGTGTGTGTGTGTGTGTGTGTGTGTGTGTGTGTGTGTGTGTGTGTGTGTGTGTGTGTGTGTGTGTGTGTGTGTGTGTGTGTGTGTGTTGTGCTCGCTCTCTCCCCCATACAGCACAGCATGTACACACAGGCTTACTGTAACTGTACACAGAAGTAAAAACTCTTTGTCAGCCTATTTCTCCTTTGTGTGCATTCAGATACAAATCTTGACTCCTCTTCCCGTTTACAAACTTTCAAAAGTTCCCAATTAACCGCACGTGATTCCGGCTCAGAGTTGTCAGGCTGCTGTTATATTGCAACATAAGCATTTTAATCTGTTTTTATAATTGAAGTAAATTATCCGAGTGCAGGATGCAAAGACAACAAAAAAAAAAAAGTGGTTGCACTGCGAGAGGGAAAGACCCGGCCCCTATTTTTAACTGCTCGCGTTATTGATGATTTTTTTGCTGTGTGTGTAACGCCTGCATTTTAATTGCATATTTGTGGCATTGGGGAATAAACGCAATTAACTCAATGTGGGTGGACTTCAATCACAAAGATGCACTGTGGTGAGGAAAAGGTTGTTAGAAGGTAATTATGACTTTGTGATTATTCATTATACTGCATCCAGTGTGTGCGGGTGGATGTGTGCCAGCCGGTGTGTTTTTTTATATTTCATTATCAGAGAGGGAGCGTGTTGGAATGGGCATCATGTGCTGCTAACAAGGATTCTCTTTTTCAAGCACTCTGCATTTTTTTTATTCCACTCTCTCCTCTGTGATGAACCATCGGGGAAGTGTTTCGCTTACTGTTACCGGTTTTAAGTTCGAAAGTAAAGTTAATTGAATATTTATCGGTCCTAAGGAGATCTCAAGGTATAAATAGTATTTCTTTCATTTGCCAGATTTGAATTAGAGAAACAATCCTGTTTGATTCAAGGTGTCTGCTCCTACATGACTTCCTTCCACTCGTTTTACTCTTTCTTTCCTTATGTCACATGGTTTTAATTGCCTATCATCATAAAATTATCTTTAACGAATGCTGCCTTTTATTGCAACATCTATAAGTCAGGATATGGACTGTAAAAAAATGATCTATTGGCATTGGTTCATAAATATGGAAACTTAAAACTGTCTTTAAGCAAAGAGCTGAACCCTGTGACCCCCCCCCCCCCCACACACACACACACCCTCAACTCACTGCCCGACCCCATAACTCTTCATAACGCGTCCTCAGCTCCACCCGTGCCGCTGGAGTGGGATCCATCACACCCCCGCCCGTGTGGGATGAGGAATGGGGGCGGCCGTGCATCACCCTAATAGTGTGAGCCGTCAGGGTGCGGGCTGAGCCGGGTCTCCAGCATGCCGAGCAAGGGGCTAAGTGCTCGGGAAGGTGATGGAGGAGCTAATGCCTGACATGGTTAATGCTCTGCGCCACGTCAGAGACAGGCCGACACTCTCCACCTGGCAGCCGGAGAGGGTGATTTTTACTGGAGCTATTCAAAAAGTTTGTCAGATTATTCAGAGCTATGATCCAGGACTTCAGCAAATTGAAATATGATTGGCACCCTAGTCCTTAAACTAACATTTTCAACTGTTAAAGTTTCCTTCAACTTCAACTTCATTCAGTATCTTCACTCTAGAAAAAGTCCCCCAAGGAAAGTTTTAAGACTCATGAAAAGATGCAGAATAAAGAGATGTGGTTGGAATAATAATTTGTGTTTGATGTGTTTTTCTCCAAAAACAAAAAAGTTGTTTTATATTCGAAAAAAACACAGAATCTTTTGAAAATGCAAATATTCTTCATTTTGAAGTTTTACTGCCGAACTTCTTTACTCAAAAGATCCTTCCCTGTGTGTGTGCGCGTGTGTGTGTCCCAAAAAAAACCACAACAACCACATGAGATGCATCTTGCAGTGGTTTGTGAGTCTCTTATAGATTCACGCACACAGCATCGATTCCTCATTCCAAAATGTCAGATGTCATTTCCATATTTATGTTTCATGCACTTTTCCATGGTAATTGATTTGCCTGTTCCCCAATCGGACATACTATCTGCAGAGCAGCTCAGTAACATGTCTTTTTCAAAAGGATCCTGCCATCGCCCCTGACACCCTGAGCTGATAGCCGTTGTGACCACTTGACGTGACCCCCCCCCCCCCCCCCCCCCCCCAGCCCCCCGAGTATATTTATCAGGCAGATATCGCAGACGCCCGGCTCTGAACGCCGTGGGTCCTCTTTGTTACGGAATGGCAGCGGGCTCCAGTGTGACACATGTCAAAGTGCTAGAAAATGAAGATCTGATTCACTCCACTACCTCTCGCTCGCCCCCACCCCCCCCCCCCCCACTCGCCTTCCCTCTTTCTGCCTGAAATCAAATCTATTACTCAATCCGTCTTTCCACCGAGGTGCAGTGGGCACTTGCTACATGAAGGAGCGACTGATGGATCCTGAGACAAGGCGGCAATTTGACAACGTAATTCTGATTTGGCGAAATTGAAAGATGGCTCCCTGGGGGGGGGGGGGCAGGCAAACGGGGACGAGGGACTGAACCGTCGTGTCAAAGCGACAAGCGCACTAATTTAATCTGAGCCTAAACGACGGGGCCCTTTTTTTGCATGAGGAGGCAGAGGCCGCCGGGGGGGGGGGGGGGCGCTCCGGGATATCGCTCCTCTCACCCGCACA
Source organism: Platichthys flesus (assembly GCF_949316205.1). NCBI lineage: Eukaryota > Metazoa > Chordata > Actinopteri > Pleuronectiformes > Pleuronectidae > Platichthys > Platichthys flesus. Next base: position 10,991,693 of record NC_084968.1, read on the forward strand.
TTACCAATAACATGGCCGCATTACACCTGTCGGGATGAAGAATAGCCTCTATTTCCTGGAGACAAATAGTAAACTCACAGTTGCAGTGTCTTCATTGCCGCACTAATATGCTTCTCGATGAGCAATATTCCTCAATTCGGTGGGAAACACACATTCCTCATTGGGGCTTCTGCTCCAGCTCCACAGGAGGCTGTTGAATGCTGATTCTCTCTATGGAGCTCGACATGGTGAGATTCAGCTGTTTTCTTATCGGACACCGCTTCAGGTTTTCTGTCGGATATACTTCCAGACTTTAACATCAAGTACCATGCTTCCACGCCCCGTTGCTTTATCATATTTCGGTTCATAATTAACACAACAAACATGACGCTGCACTGAAGAAGACCTGGAACTAGAGATTGGAAATGTTTACTGGAGTTATAATCCACGTGGGAAGGAGGGTAATCAAGTCAGTCGCCCTCTGCTGGTCATTCGAGAGAACAGAGGTTCCAGGTACTTCGCCATTGGCTTCAATCTCTGGACAAGTAATGCATTTTTATATCCAGTCTATAGCTTCTCCCCAAATTATAATTCTCTTATGCTATCTTTACATTCTCACAAACACAAACTGACTAAGCTGCTGGACTTCAAATCTCAAAGACCCAGAAATATGTTATTGCGTTTTCTGCCTTCCTTTCGTTAATTTTTTCAATTGATAAGATAAGTTCCTGATTTTCTGACTTGTTTTCCATTTAGATATTTTGGGGTGAGATGAAAGTAAACCTGTGAATGTGAACTTTCATGGCAATCTGTCCACTATTTGTTGAGATGTATCAGTTTTAACTAATTGACCCGAAACAATAACATCTTAATTTGTCAGTACTTTGGTTTTACTATAAAGAAAAACCACCTTTCTTTGGCTTTTGTTAGGTTTAACAGCAGATCCTTTAAGAGAAGGAAAAAAAATAGGCTTGGTAACACACATTGAATTCAAGCTGAACTATCACAACAGATACTTGTAGCCACGTATTTCAGGCTGTACAGAAACTCCGAATTAGGATCCTGAAAGCGCTCCTTCCTTTCAAAAGGTCGGAGCCTTTCGAGGGAAAGAGAAACTGGAATCAAAGACGAGGAGAAAAGTCTGCGATGTTCTCCCATGGCGTCACCGCCGTCCTTTGACAAAAGTGTGTCTGTCGTGAGCTCGTGGCCCACCAGCACTTTCCACGTCGGGGGAAATTAAAGCTCGCCAAACAGATTAGATGTCACTGTGCTGAAAACGCAATTTTTCATCTTTACCCGCCACGAATCTCAAAGGGGGCGAGGAAGGGATCTTTCAAGACGGGGGGGGGGGGCGCGAGTGTGAGAGAGTAGTGGAGCAGGGAATGTGTGTCAGCAGAGTATTAGGTGGGCTCTGGAACAAAAACTACAGTTGTTTTCCCAGTCGAGGGGGGATGGCTGTCAGGGCTGCTGTTCAGGGACCAGTGGAGGGCTCGCAGCTTATAGCCTGGATGTGACACGCAGTGCAGGGCCGGTGTGCGGGGGGAGGAGGTCCGTCCGGAGGGAGGGATAACACACACGGCGTCCAGCCAGATCTTCGGGGAGGCAGAGGAAATATGGCTCACCGCAGATAAGCCTCACTGTCACTTGGCGTTGACGGCTATTAGTCCCGGCGTCCTGGTTGGCTCGCCGGGCAAAGCTCCACGTGTCATCCCCGGCTGTGTTGATGGAGGAGCAGGCGCCCGTCCGGCCCGGGAGGAAGGATGCATATTGACTTTCCCCTCTTTTCCTACATGGTGCTCTAATGGACGGCCTCCCCTGGGCTCCTCTGCCGTGCTAACACCGGAGCACCGTGCCGTGTAAACCATGAAGAAAAAGATCGGAGAGGGACGTGGAATAAATTCTGGTCGCGGTTTCGTTGTCGCACAGGCCCCGCAAGAGATGATGTTTGTGATTTGCTCGATGTGTCACCCGCCCGAGTTAATACAGCGCTTGTGCAATTTGTTGCTTTGTAAAGCACTTAGTGTTGTTTGGTTGAAAGGGTTCAACAAATAAGATTGACCTTGACTCCACCCGGCTGCGGCGTTCCATTACGTTCCGTGATGAATTTATGTATTCACGAGGTTCCCCTCGCCTTCCCAGTCATTTATGTATTCTGGACGGGGGGGCGGGAATAATGTCTGGTTGACCTTCTTGTCGGATCTGCTCGGTCGGATCATCCGGCTACACAAACTGCGGAGGTACCGGGGAGGGGAGGGGGGGTGGGGTTGGGGGGTGCAAACAAGTGTAACACCTGTTTTGGAGACAGAACAAATATCCAGCCCACTCCGGTGAACTCCTTCATTGCCGCGGCCACTGAAGCGCAGGCCGGCGAGCACATTAATCAGTCAAGAGAGTACATCCATCTGTCGCCCGGGCACGGCTCGCTACATGCAGGCCCCCCCCCCCTCCCCCCCCGCGAGCTGTTGGCACCACCACCGCCGCCGCCGCCTGTGTTGTCTCCCATTACTTCTGCCCATTTTGACTGTGTTACCTATCAGGCAAGCTGGTGAGGGAGAGCGACACACTTGAAGGGGGGGGGGGGGGGGCTTGTTTAGCTCTCCGGGCCGATGATGAAAGGGGGGATGGGGGGGAGGGTGGGGGGGGGGGGGGGGGGGTTGATGCATGCCCATTGTGACGGTGCCGAATCAAACCGAATCTCCACAGACGTTCACGTTCAGCCCACCTGATTGTGAACAACTCCACAGAGGACGCGTTCTGCCGACTCGTAAATAAACAAACGCACACAAACAAATACTTTGTGTTCGCAACAACCCGCCAAAACATATCAAGGACAAAACAAGGCAGGATTCAGGCCCGTGCAGGTCTTCAATTTCCCATTAAGTCAGCTTTGCACAGGAGACGGCACAAACTTCCCAATGCAAAATTATTCATGATGTTTGATGAAAAATATGTTCATTTCAAAGCCCCAGCCCCCCCACCCCCCCCACCCCCCATAGCCAGATTTGATGGGCACAAGTTCAGAGCGGCTGGTCTCAGAGCTGCTGAATACGTAAATATGGACTCTGCTTGGTAACTCCTCGGTGTGGAGCTCCAGTCGCAGGAGCCATGTGAAACCAATTTGTTGCGAGCCTCTGCAGCACTTGTTTATGCCTCTGTCCTGCCCACGCCCCCCCCCCCCTCCCCCTTACCCCCCAATATGGGATTTGCGGATTCAGTTTTCCTCGTGTCGGGAGATAACAAATCATGCATTGGTCTTGTTGCTGTTTAACACATCTAGTAAAACACATTAACGGCGATGACGGTTACACTGATCGCCCTCTAATATGGTTTTGGGCAGAATCATTCATATGCAAATGAGTGTAAATCATTTGTATACGGCCGTGGCGCGGTCCGATAAGCAGCCTCGCTTCATACGTGACGGGGTCATTTAAAAAGTGCGGCCTGCTGTCATGTGCTTAGCGTCTCTATTGGATGGCCACAGTGTCAATCACGTTCAGGGCTTTGAGAGGTAGTTTGTGTTTGAGGTTTTGCAGCTTGTAACCGTCGACCCCCCCCCCCCCCCCCCCCCCGCACACACTCTCACAACATGAGTCGAGTGCAACCCTCCGACTCTCCAGACTTGGAGCAGGAGAGGAGCCACTGTGCAGTTCATCTTTATCTATAAATCAGTAAATGTTTATTTACTATTTTATGTTCATGGAAAAAAGACTGCACAGGGATTTTAGTAGGAATAATATTTGGGGACTGTGCATGTTTTTGTGTGTGTGTGTGTGTGTAAGATGTGCTCACTATCTGCCCGTACAACTTAAGGCGTTTGTTCTTCCTCGTGCAGTGATCCTGCCCCTGTGACACTGTGACCTAAGCTTAACCCTGTGTTTAATATTGTATAAGCTTTGCCAAGCAAAAAAGAAATATGACTCAGAAGTTGCCACCACATCTCTGAAAATGATAGTGTCGACACAAACACACACACACACGTTGCCACAGTGCAGCAGCCCTGCAGCAGGCGTTTTCCACCAAGTGGGATTAAACATACAAACAGTATGGTGCTTTATCATCATTATTAAAAATGCAAAAAGTGAAGAGGGGGGGGGGTGGGGAGGGGGGGGATGAAGCGGCAGTTAAATCTCTTCTGTGCAACCATCTGCACCCGAACATGGAGCGCCAGCATCTCCGCCATCTCCTTGTGTTCCCTTTAAACAGCTCACAGGTGTAAATACACAATAGATCCAGTTGTACTCACTTAAATGTTAAAAACACACAATTTGAAATGACTGTAAAGAGCACTGAGCAGCTGAATCTGACTCATAAGTCTCCTTCTGCTGCCCGCTCTCTGGTGAGCACTGCCAAACCAGTTGTAGAGGCAGTTATAGATTACACACTGTATTATGTATTGTTCTGTATTGTTTCTTGTATTAGTCTGGTGTGAACATCATCCACGGTTTGATAAACAGCTCCCCTGTAAAGTGAGTGCTTCCCCCCCCATTTTTTGCATCTGATGTGTAGGAGCATAAATCACACAATCAGCGTGGTATCGAATCCGTTTCCCCTGCAGGGCAGCCGCCGCACACTCCTCCATTAGGGCTGGAGTCCTGCAGAATATAAACACGTCTGATTCCTATTTGCACCTTTCTTCAAATGGCGTTCGAGGCCACAGAGGTTTGGCAGCTGCTTTCATTGGACGACCACATCTCTCGGGTGGTGGCACCTCCCCGCCTCTACACACCGTCCCTTTCGGCAAATGAATGAAAACAGCCAGCCGCACACTTTACATGCACGGTCAACACGTACGGTATTAGTGCTCCCAGCACCGGAGCTGCGAGGTTCATACATGTGGGAGAAGATTAGCATAAAACCCACTGGTTCCTCATGAAAGTGCCCGTCGTGGAGCGGGGCCGACATCGCACCTGAGGAGGGGGAGGAATAATACAACAGTTATTGTGATTTTCTATTTCCATCTTCATCTACTTCCAGGGTCGGGTCACAAAGGCAGCAGGCTGTTATCAGCGTGTTCTTCCCTCTTCCCAGCTCAGCTTCCCAGTTCCTCCTGCACCGATCTCGACATATTCCCATTCTTCCAGCGAGTTGAGGGTCTATGTTGGGGTCTCGTCCCAGTTGTGCATGCCTGGAAAACCTGCACTGGAACAAAATGCCTGTGACCCCCTCAACAGGTGCAACATGTAATGTGTTCTCTTCCTTCCAGAGCATCTTTGGCCGGACTAGCATAGACACAGGTCTTTGTTAGTCTGGACACTTCCCTCGCTCAGGCTCAGCAGGGGGTCAAGGTGGCGTCCTGTGGCCTCAGCACTCTGTGGTTTGAATAATGATATGAAATCACGTTTGCTCAGAACCACTGTTTATCCAAATGGGCCCGAGGAGTGGCCCCCCTGCTGGTCTATTGTCTGTGGCAAACAAAAACAAATGTTTGTGCCTCCTGGAAGTTGTCATTTTATAAAAATAAATACAAAAAAAAATAAAATCAAAGTGTTATGATAATTATAGGTTTGACCAAAAAGAAGAAAAAAAAAACAACACAGGTTACAGCTAATTACATCCTTAGCAAAGAAATTATAATTGGTTGTTGTATCTCTTGTTGTACATGTGCGGGTGGGGGGTGGGGGGGGGGGGTGTGATCACCTTCGCTTTAACAAATACTTTACCTGGATTCCCTTCACACTTGGAATTATTCAAAGCCTCACTGCAAACACTAACATCGATATCTTTCCAATTACCCGATTGTGAAATATGTAAAAGTTGTGGAAAAGGTGCCCTGTGAGAAAAGACTCGACTGGAGCTCGAGCTGGTTTCTTCCTCCCAGGACTCTGAATGTCACGTTTTTCTTTTAATTTCTCTTTTTGTGTTTGTGTGTGTTGTTTAATTAGGCAATGCTTATCATAGGCGCATGGCACGCTACTGAGGGGGTGACAACACCCCAGTGTTGTAAAATTAATTATACCACTAATGTGGACCCTGTGCATGTGAAAAAGCTGAACTCTCCCCAAATAGCTCATTAATCTTCAGACAGCCACTCCTGGGCCAGGTGAAGTGGTCTTGAATTTCAATACCCCCCCCCTCGCTGGTGTAGCCTTTCCCTCTCGCTGGAGCAGCCGAAGGGGGACGGGAGCAGAGGAGAGAGAATAATATTGTCTGCAGCGGTATCTCTGCCACTGCTCGTCGCTGAGTCACATAATTATACCCACCTACACAGTTTGCCTAAACACACACACACAGAAACACACGAACGCGAACACACACTGAGGCTTGGAGTTTGAAGAGCCTGAGAAGTGCTAATGTATCCTCCTGTGATTATTAAAAAAAACAGACCCTCTACTAATCAGGCTTCAACAAATTGCTTCAAATCAAATCATCCAGATGATAAAAATGACTCCATGAAAAACACAAGTCATTTGACGACATTATTAGCAGCCGGACGTGTAGGAATTTACGTTTCCCATATAGCAGCTGCCCATATAATGATAATGGTCGTTAACTGGCTTCAGTTAACGACCACTAGAACCAGTGATTTTGAGCTAAAAATAGAATTCAAGTGGCGAGAGGAGAAGAGCCACTTTGAACCTGAAGTGCTGCTCTGATCTTATTTCAATAATCTCCTCTTGTGTCCACATTCAATCATTTTAATATTCAAATCGAATATTATTTTAATCAGATTAGTGTGGTTCCCAGAAATCCTGTACGTTTTAGCATGTTTCAAAAATCTGTACAACTTCAGCTTCCAAAAAATCCCACAATATTAAAACCCCCCAAAAAATAAGCACAGACAGAGATATCTAAACCTTTCATCACTTTTATGGGGAAGACTTCAAAAATACAATATCCTAAATTTCCCACAATGCAACTCTACGGTGTATTTCGGGTTGCCAGAAAAACAACAGTTGACAGTTATTGGTCCAGCGGGTGCTGTCCGTGGTGCTGATTCTTCCTGTAGTGTTGTGCCACAGAAGTTAGTCTCCTCCCAGTGTTAGACACTTTTAAACACATGAATGTCAGAATACGTGAAATTCCATCAAAGGATAATCATAAAATCTTTAGATTGTTTTGTAGTGAGTTTATAGAAGTATAGTGGTTTTGTTATTTCTGCTCTGGTTTGTTATTTACCCTCTTGTTTGTGTGACAGTTACTATAGTGAGTCTTCCATGTTGGCGGACACTCACTGTTTTGTTGCACTCCTGCTGTTGTAGTTATTAAAACATTGAAAATCATCATTCAGAACCACATTCCCTTTGTGTTGAGTTGGATTGAGCCACTGAAACTTAACAAATGTTGCATCTACTCAGCCAAAAACGTAGTATGTGACCTGATGAACACGCTTATGAGCTTGGATCACATGTGGCTCGACTACAAGTCAACACAAAGCTAATGGGCCTCAGTGAAGCGTTGTTTATCTGATGTGTGTTCAATCAAATTGGGGGGAAAAAAGGCAACAACCCAAAGTAAACAGAGACAATATCCATCTTCCCGACCATCAGGGAAACTATTCTCCGCTTAGTATTTGAGAGCGACCTGTTGTGAAGTCGTCACCGCCGCCTCTCCCGTCCCGCCGTCATTACCTCGGGGCTGAAAGTGACGTGATGTCAGCCTAACGCTCCTCTAAGTGTGATTCCTGCCTCCTCAGCAGTCACAACACAATTTTGGGGGCTTTAAGTATTAATATATTAATCATCCCGTCTTGTTTACCCATTAGCGGCTCCTCTCCACAGGCCTTTGTTCATCCCTGTTTTCATCCATTAAACTACACGGATTGAGTGTCAGCGGCGCTCACGCTCAGTCATCCCAATTATGATTTTCCTTTCTCTGCGGTGCGTCTGCAAAGCGCGCTCCACGTCGTGCGTGATCCGGTGTGACTAGGATGTCGCTCTATGGGAGAGAGGGAACATGGATTTGGACTTTTGTGCCGTGTCTCTGCTCTGATGTTCTTGTTTTTAGGAGTGTGTCCCCTCCTGAGTCTGTTGTGTTGCTCATCTTACCTCGCTGTTTTTTTTATTATTAACTCCGCATATACAGCCAGCTCCTTGTCAGCCGTGAGTAAAAAACCTTTAAGCTAGACGGCGAGTCAGTGGGAAACTCCATTTTCCTTCATTACCGCCTTCTCGGGGATGGAGTGTCTTTTCAAGGCAAATTGGAGCGGAGTGATCCGAAAAAATCAGAGCGAGAAATGTTCTCTAATTGGTTCTAAGGGTCTCCGCGGTGGACCTGGCGGATGAACTGTGTCTCAGAAGACAAGCTCACATGGTGAATCACAGGCTAGCTTGTGCACAATTACGTGAGTACAGGGTGACATTCAGAGGGATGTATCCAGCGTGTGTGTCTCCGGAAAAGGTACACAACTAACGGGAAAACAGCCGAAGCTTCAGGGTTTTAATATTAATGATCAAACTTAAGTAAAGACTAATTTACTTGATGCTATTACTTCTGTTTGCAGTGTTCCGGGCCTGATGATGAGAAGCTTGATTGCTCCTCAGGGAATTTGTGTTGCACGGAGAGCATTAGTGAATATAAACCGACAAAACACAAGCAATAATACACAACTGTACCTGTGTGATACAAAAATTCTAACCCTGGAAAACTCAAAACGTGTTTTTATAAGAAAATAACAAAACCTAAGCATGTGAAACATCTTAACATTCTTTAGTAGATGTTTTTCTGTGTCAGTTTTTTAAATTTCCAGTCACCTTGGTGAGTGTAGCACTGAGGCCCCACAGGAAATGAAGTGTTGAGTATGATGAGGTGCTTTGGGAGAAACCTTAAACTATATTACTACTTTTCTCTGAACCACTGGACAGTGTGTGTTCTCCAGTGTGTATTTTCTATGGTATAACTCAACATTTTGATGATGATTCTCCTGCATTCTTAAAGGAAACAGCCGGTCCCTGCGAGACTTATCTGCTTGACTGTCATTTCAAACAGCAGTAATGCCGTGTGAAACACAGAGACGGCTCAGATCTGGCTCTTATCACGTTGTGGCGATCAATCACAAATGGCGCGTTTTCACTTGCTGTAAAAATAACAACCCCGACACTCGCTGTGAGATTAAGTTACCGAACAGGAGCCGACAGCTTCGCCACTTCCAAAGTCATTTCAACACACCGGCCCCGGGGTTTCACATCCCGGGGCCTCCACACAACTCGGCGAGGAGCAATGACAAATGCGGTGCAGTGAGAGGCACCGGGGCCGAATCCATCTGCTTTATTGGTATTCACCATTTCCTCTCTCTCCATCTGCTCAGCACATCACGACCTGATGTCTGCTACCTCTGCTGACTATTTTTACCTGCTCCTAGATACCGTCTCCCTGCATGTGACGTCAAGGGAGGTGGGGGGGGGGGGGGGGGAGACAGAGAGAAAGAGTGAGAGAGAGACGTTATCATTCATCTATGGTGCGGGTTAGCCGGCTCTTTGCTGTCCTCCTCCCAAGAAAGTAATCAGTATGTAGCGGCGGAGTGGCGGAGGGGGACATGCTGCTGGAGCTTGTAAGCACGGAGCAGGGTTAGCACCGTGTTTTCTGTGTTAAGCAGGAGTGATGGTTGTGTAACAGCAGGATGTGCGTTGATAGAATCGTCCAAACTGACCCTAAGATCTCACGTCTCCGTGTCCAACAGCTAATTTCGATGGTAGCGTGTGAAATAGTGGTTTTCTTAGCCTTTCTTTGCTTTGTAATGAATGTATCTGGATTTGTAAGTGTGTTTTGATGCTCTAGTGAATTACTTTTACACACAGTAGATTTTAAGTTGTGGAAATTTACCAGATGGACTAATGTAAAACCACTTTAAAAGCTTATTTTCTAATTGTTGTACTACTGGGTGTAAAATATCCACTCTGCTCAACAGGACGCGCTAATGGCAGAAATGATTGCGGCAGCGTCTTAGTCAGGCTAGCTCTCAGAGATAAGAGCCTGCTGCAGCCATGGAAGCGCCGCACGTCACACGATGAATGCGCCATTCGGACTATTTATGGGCGGTAGGGTTGAGATGTATGGAGAGATATCGCTTCCACTACACACATTTATGTCTATTTTATTTTTTTTGCTTTGATTGGTCGAACGCTTCGTGCCTCGCTCGCCCTGGCGTCACGCCACCGCTCGGGACGCATTAGAGCGGCAGAGTGTGAGAGCACAAGCGGCGCGGGCTGTTAAATTTAGACAAAAAAAGGAAACGTACCTGTGATCAGCGCGGCTTGAATAATTCATCGTCTCCTCCTCTCGACTGTTTTACCGTTGGGGGGCGGGGGGGGGGGGGGGGGGCATTGGCTGTTTCTGCAGCTTTAAATCATCCGTTAAAAAACCATGTGAAGTCTGTTACTGCAACTGTGTTTTTTTTGCGACTAATAATAAACAATCGCTTATCAATTGTGTACGCTCGTGAATATGCACAAGTGTGTTTGGCTTAAACGAGGGAAGTGTGTCTTCTCCCATCCTTGTCTTTAAACCGTGTGGGTGTGAAACTGCCTGTGTGTGTCTGTGTGCGTCTGTGTGTGTGCGTGCCCCCTGCCCGTTCGCAGCATTAATGCTCAACCTTGTCCAAGGTTAATCTGTCACTCTTGCTGTATATTTGCATTCATTCTTATCTGCACCTCACCACTCAAGCGACTGTCTATCTGCCCCAGCCGCTGCTCAAACTTAATCGTCTTTGTACATTATAGATGAGCCTCCAACCAAGTAGACACGCACACACACACACACACACAGACACACACACATGAATCTCCCTTCCTGTTTCCGTCTTTCAGCCAGAAACCGCCGGCCTAACCACACCCACAGCACGTATTCCCAGACTGTCAATATTTGCTTTATATTTAATGTCTTAGCGAGCCGTTAAGCTGACTGCTCCTCAAAAGTAATATATATATCACCGATCAGGGGCCAGTGTCGGATCTAAGTGCTTCTCTCTCCAGGCGGCAGTAACTTTGTGCTGGCGCAGGAGCGGCACAGGAGGCCAATGAGGGGAGCCGGGGCTCTTTCACTTTCTACCTGAGGAAACAAAAGGCCGACACTTAATTAGCGTCATTGGGGAAAATCTGCAAAGCCAACGAAAAGGCAAACGCAAGAGTGGACTGTGTTTTGAGTCTCCTCGTAATGAGGCAGCGAATCTATGCTTGGCTCAGGTGAAACCTTATTAGAATATGTGGGGGGGTGGGGGGGATTTATATGTCTGAAAGCTGGATGTCTGCAGAAAGCTAACGACAAAGAGGCAAAATTCAGTTGTGTAACTAGCTTGTTCCTGTGCATGTTTTTAAGTCATCAAATCTGAAGTATCTTCCATCAGCCCTTTGGACACACATTACAATCTGTATATAAACTCTGCACATCTTAAATACGACCGTGTTCTTACCAAATTGAAATTTGTAACACCCTCTTTAATATATTTCATGGATTACATCATATTTCATAGGATGATCAACTACCAGCACAGCCATCAAGGAAAATGTAGCTGTTATTGTTTTGTGCTTTGGCTTCTGAACTGGAGGAGCCCAGAATCGAACTACCGACCTGTTGGTTTGTAAATGACCGGTGCTTCCTTAGCCACAGTTACACCAACAGAGTCAAGTTAATGTCACCAAGTGCCTCAAGTTTGTATTTGAAGAGCAACCTGAGCCCGACTCGATAAATCAACAGAAAACCTTTACTCACACACAAAGTAAGTAAATACACTGTTCTGCCGTTTCAGATTCATTCAGCACACAAAGCATTAATACACACAACTGCATCATTTACATTCTGCAGAACTCTTCACTCTCACACTGCGGGCCCGGGTTGTTGTTTCTTGACAGCCGCTTTCCTCATTCCAATAGATTTGAGGCAGGATGTTATCTCCCAGGAATACCGTAGTGAGAATTCCTCGGAGACGACCTTATCGCGCCTTGTGTACACAAGTACACAAACACGCTGCACGTAGGAGGCTCAACCTGCCTCCGCCCAAAAGCACTGTTGTAATTTAACATCTTACCTTTTTTTCTCCCGCATTTTTGGCTTTTTAAAAAAAGCTGCTGAGGAGCTTATCCTGCAACAGCTGTCTGGGGAATCAGCTGTTGCCACAAAACCCCCGGGTGGCAACATCAACTCTGATAAATAGAAATATTTTTTTACATTCTTTTTTTTAAGTTAGATGCAGAATTCACTCATAATAACCACGGAAATGAATTAAAATGAAGATTTACAGATGGGGAATGCTAATCTTGAATGAATGCATTCATTCAAATCCATTTGATTTATTTAAAGCGCTCAACATAGGAAGTTCAAGACCTTAGCTTAGAAATCCAACTGTTCCCACGTGGAGTGAGCATGTGGCGAGAGCGGAGAGGAGAGGAAAAGTCTCTTTTAACAGGAGGAGACCCCCGACAGCACAGCCCCAACTACAAACTTTAACAAATCAGAAAGTTTTTCAGCTTAATCTCCACTGCAGAGTGGGATTCTGCTTCCCGAACCCAAACTGGGAGCTGCTTCCACAGAGGAGGAGCCCAGTCGCTGAGGGCTCTGCTCCCATTCTCCTCTTGGAAACAGTGGGAGTCCCACAAGTAAGCCCGCATTTTCTAAGGGGACGTAATCTATCGGGGATTAGACGAGACTGTGAGCTCTTTAAGATACCATGGAGCTGGGTCGTTAAGGACTTTGTGTGTAAGGAGCCGGATTTTGAGTTCTAGTCCGGATCTTACAGGGAAGCCAATGGAGAAAAGATAATATGGAACATGTATGATCTTACAGTAGTCCAGTCAGGAAGTAACAAATGCAGACACCATTTCTTCAGCATCTCCTCGAGACAGTGCTTCTCTAATTCTCACAAGAGCTGGGGATATAATTAATATCTTATTTATCAGATTTAAAAGCGTTATATGAAATCAAATGATGTAGTTTTCAAACGTTTATAATAAAATACTCCAGTCTGAATCTAAACGTCCTTCCCCCGACCTCAGTCGGGTAAAGTCCATTACATGAGGTAATGATATACGAGCAGAGACAAATCCTTCCTTCCATTACCAAGCAACAAAAGATTGTGTATCCCTCTCGTCCCGACCTGTCCCCCAATTCATTGTGCTTAGGTGACAAAGCCGACAAGCTCGCTATCTGGGAGGCTGAGCTGCAGGAGGTGCCGCCCCCCGAATGAGCTAATGATGCAATGGCAGGAGCAGGATAAACTGGTGACGCACCGAGGAAATCCTCCGTGGACCAGACCCGTCACATGTCTCCTGGTGCAAAGGTCAACTCCTCTGTGGGCTGCGGTGTATTCATCAGCCACAGCTCGTGTTTCTCTATGGTTCTCACTGCACAGATCTTTCCTGGAGGCCGAGATCAAACCATCCAAAGCAACGTAAAGCTGATCCCAAGCTGAGGGTTCATCTTACGTGATTCATGTCCACGTCCCCCACGCGGTTCACAGTCCGTGAGTGGTGTTGTGTGAGTGTGAAGTCGAGCGATGCCACTGCACAGCTGCACACCTCAGTGAGCTGTGTCGAGCCGTCCGCGGAGACACAAAGGGCAGAAGTTGAGTCCTTCAAGTGGACATTGACTGATTGACTGACTGGCAGGCTTTGTGTGTCTGTCTGTGTGTGTTTGTGTGTGTGCTCACTCGGTCGGCCGCACCGCTATCGACTGTTGGGTGTCATCTCTCTCATTCCATCCAAACTCCCCCCCCCCCCCCCCCCCCCCGTTGTCCGGAGCTGCTGACATCTTGACAGATTAAAATGCTGTGCGCTCCAGTCCTCGGTCGGCCACACGGCTGAACCGCTGGGACACTGTGACACTGTGAATCACTACAAGAAAAATACTGTCTCTGGAAACAGATATCACCCGCCCCCGCTCACCGGAGCACATTGTCACATGCACAGACTCCTCTGTGGTGCACACACACACACACACAAACAGACACACACACACACACACAAACCGACATATGAAATAAATCACTACATGTGCAAAACATATGTGTCAAAGGTGCCATAAGTGCCGTAGATACAAAAAAATGCAATTATAAATCCACTTGCTATTTTTTTTTTGCAATGGAAAGAATGACAATCACTAATGAGAAAGTTGTCATTGATGATGACAAATGCAGATTTCTATCACCACAGCCAAGGACCTTACAGCTTTGATTTGTTCTTTTACAGGCCTGATCTCATAAAACCTGTTACGAGCTGCAGCAGGAAGCAACTTCAAATGACACAGCTCCGGTAAACCCACTGTTCACTGAATGGCATCTGAATTTAGCTAGCGAGCGAACATAGTAGAGCCTTACGCTGCCAAAGAGACGATTCCGGTGCTGGTGGAGACCAAAACAGAGCTAAGAGGAGAATGTCATTACCCACCAGTAAAACACAGCTTAGCAGGTTCTTTTTTTTTTAAATATCAACAAGAGTTTAACTTTGCAACTAGATTCTTGTTGTCAGAAAAGTTGTGTATCATAGAAAGACACAAAGAGCTGGAGCTTCAGCATTCACCATTTAATTTGGTAAATTAATGTCTTGATGCCATTTGTTTTCGTTTGGCATGATATCTTTTTTTTGTTGTCGTAGTTTTCACTTGTTGGCATTCAGAATAATTTGGAAAATATAATTTCGAAATGAAAGATTTGAAAAAGTGTTTCTTTTATTATTGTAGTAGTATTAGTTCTTCGATTCACCAAACTTACATAAGTCCACAGACTCTTAATTTGTTTGCACCACAAATATTTCATTCAAGATTAAAAAGAAGGATTTCAACTCATCAGCAGTTGATATTTTGTTTTAGTTACACACACACAAACATACTGAGATGTTCACAGCTCCTCATTATTTACATCACATGTAGCCGTTGAAGTTTACCTGCGCAGCAACTTGAGGCTTCCAGCTCTTTAATGGAACGCCGGGCAAAGGATGCCCCTGACTGCTGTGTCTTTATTGATTCTGCCTGGGTGCCTGAATGTGATTAAGGGGAATTAAACTGAAGCCTGCTGACGCAAATCGTGGCCGGAGGTAATATAATGTCCAGATGAAGTGGTGAGATCCATCCCAATGGGGAGGTGGCCCTCGCTGACCCTGCGTGGGCTCAGGCAATTAGCATTGGCAAAGTGCAACTCAATAACAAAATCTCCAAAATGGAGGAAGTGCTTGCATGGCTAATCCCCTCCGCCACCGAGAGGCCTCCAGCCCTCTGGTATTTTTGTGTTCTTTTAAATTTTTTTGAAGGCGGTCATTGAGGATGCAGGTCAGGGACGTGGAGAGAGCTGAGCCAAGCTGCCGTCCGCCTGGAGATGGAGACGGCTGGACAGCCGCCAGGTGGAGAATTATGTTAATGTTTGTTCAAATAATAAAATCCAGTAGAATACATTAATATCTCAATAGATAGGTCCCTCTTTTTCAACGTATGCTGTTTGGAAGGGTAAAGCAGAGACGGCCATACAGGATGTGAAGCTACTCTTTGTCTCATACACTCCTGCTTTGAGTTTAAATATGAAATAAGAACATACTGCATTAGGCTCATGTGTCCCTGACTTGTAAGTTGTGTGTGTCCATAATTCAGTTCAATCCACCGGCTATTTGCAGTGTTATAAATGCATAAGGTACTGCATGTGCTTCAGTTCCATGCATATGCAGCAAATGCACATGCTGTAGCTTCTTTCATGTATTGATACACCCTGTCCACCTCATTAGTGGGGTTCTCGCTCTAAACGCCGCTGTTTGATGTGCAAAATGCTCCGACCATGTGTCAGGGCTTGTAATAATGAATGTTTCATGCAGGTTGGGCCCAAATGATCCATCAATTCCGATTAGATTGTAATTACCGGGGTAGAACTGATTCAAATGAGTTCATTATCAGTCAGATCAGGAGCGGACCAGGCCCGCTCGGACGCTCTGCCAGAAACCCTGAGTGACTGCCGCGACTCGAGAGGCTTCCAGTGATTCCTGCTCTTACATAACCACGGTATGGCCTGATGTATCATTTCAGTCAATTACCCAAAGCGCTCTTCAATTCAGCCTCTCTGGATATGGTGGACGAGGTTTTCTGCAGGGATCAGCGTGGTTGGGTGGAGAAACTCACGCCTGTGATGTCTGCAGGGACAAGGCCATCGGGCTGAGATGACACGGGCCGGTGACAGGCGGACCCCTCGCTCTTAAGTCTGTTAAGAGGTGGTTTTCTACAAGTCGATACTAAAAACAGGAAATAACCATCAAGACAAACCATTTCCCACTGAGTCCCAGGTATTGCAGAGTCAGATAATTATTAGTCGCAAATATTATGCTTCCAGTTTGGCTCTTTCTCATCATCTCTTCTCAGTAAAATGTAGAAGTGTGCGAAGGCCATCCAGATCTTGGTGAGATATCCGTGTCTGTGTTGGGCGAGATCCAGATTAAGAGACAGACCCCTCCCCCCCACCACCCATCAGGACCGTCCTCATCATTAGCACGACTTTGCTTCGGCCGACATGTTTTAATAACGGGGAATCATCGGGGAGCGCCGGCCATCCCTTCAAAAGGAACTCGCCCTCTGACCGTGCAGCTGTGGGGCACGCGGGGTGAGGAGGAATCGGGTCGGCTCACTTGTTTCGAGACGGCCCCTAATTGGATATCACCTCGCTCTCTTCCTCTAATTGGCGCTGCGTCGCTTTATGAGCTGATATTAAGATGCGGGAGAACTGGTAATTAGCCAAAGGTTATTAGCAGCCAGGGGCACACGGACAGGGAGCCTGCTGGGCAGTGTAATGACTGCACATGGGTTTGTTTGTTTTGGCTGATGGGTAGCAGCTTTCTCCACAACAGATGTTTAGATGCTGGTTGCTTGTGTTAGATTATTATCTCCTAATAATCCCAATGTTTCAGATGCAGGTCTCAGCACAAACAGCGATGGAGAAAGAGCCCAGATCCTTTATTGAGGGAAAAACAACAATAACAAGCTACACAAACATTTCATTATTAATCAAGAATTAATTAAATGTAGTTTCAAGATTTACTTAACACTTAATCCCTCTCCCATTTTATAGTAATTATTAAAACTGAATGATGATGCTTTTCGAGTATTTGAATGGTCAATGAAATACAATTAAATACACATTATAGTGAACCCCATTATCTGATCCATTGATAATTAAATTTGTCTTGCTAGTTTTTCAAGTATTACCAACCCCAGCTTTAAGAGTGGTCCTGGAGTCAAAGCACAGCGCCATCTTTAACATATACAAAGCATCACTTTGAAAGCATGTGTGTGTGACCTGTGCAAAGTGGTTACACTCTTCTGAAACCCTTGTGTGGGTCCATTTGTGTCTGACGCCTGTGCGTGTGCACTGTGCGAGGGAGGAGTGGTGCTCTCCTCCTCGGCTGGTGAAACAGTTAAAGACTCACGTGTCCGCAGCAGAAGCCATTTATCACTCTGCCGAGGCACCGCGCTCCCGGCCCTGAGGCACGGTGCAGACCACGCCCTGATAGGACGCCGCTGCCGTGATCACGACTGACACTGATTATCACTTGGAAACTCCCAATGTCGGACTGCACAAATCCTGAGGGTCACACTCTTATGGCCGGCTCACCACACACACACACACACACACACACAACCACACAGACTGGAGGAGGAGGAGGCTGCAGAGCAATCAACACAGTCTGTTACAGTTACAGAACCAGACACAGTTGCCTTGTCGAAATCCAGGCTGCAAAAAAACATCTGTTTAGTGCTGAATGTACACAAACAATTTGTATCTTGTGTGTGTGTGTGTGTGTGTGTGTGTGTGTGTGTGTGTGTGTGTGTGTGAGAAGTGCATTCTGAATCATTGATCTGATGTTGATCGTCAGACACAAATAAACACGACGATGTTGCATTTGCCGTTTATGTCGTTCTTGGGGGGGGGGGGTATCTATAGAGCGCAGGAAATGCCGTCTGCTTGTCTTTCTATCGCTCTGTCCATCTATCTCTCCTCCACCCCCCCCCCCCCCTTTCAATTGGCACCGTTGCTGCTGTAATCCTCGGCTCAATGCATGCAGTTTCCTAATCGTCCAAAAGAGGACAGTGTGGAACACGCCGTCATCTCCTGGGAGAGGGAGAGTGAGAGAGAGGGAGAGAGAGAGGGAGAGGCAATGCAATGTCACCTGGGTAATAACACGAACAAGCAAAGCAGCTGTGGAAGTTATATTCCGTTCTCGTGTCGTTATGATTCGATTCATCTTGTGCTCATTTCATGTCACAAATTGTTAATTTTCCTATTAAGAGAAGCTGTTGTTGCTTTTTTTTTTTTTTGAATTGTGTCTCGTTGGCAGGAAATACGCAGCAATGGGAGAAAAAACAGAATAAATCAGGTCCTGGATCCGCCCCTGGTTTTCCTCCGCTCTCGCCCTCCCCCCCCCCTCTCCTCCCTCTCTTTGGACTCATTTTAAGTCTGGACAGAACTGTGCAGCGCGATGGGACATTATTACAATGCCGTGTCACTCTGCCCTGCATATTCAGCAGGCAGAAAATCACTAGGAGGTGGAGGTGGAGAGGGGCAGGAGGCTGGGGATGGGGGAAAAAAGAGAGCGGTTGATGGCTGAAGACAAAGTGAGAGAGAAAGAGAGAGAGAGAGAGAGAGGGGCGAACGCGATGCAGGGCGTCGGAGGGAGCGAAACAGACAGCTGCGTGAGGCTCACAGGAAGCGGCAGCAGCCAGGGGAGAGCTGTTGCATGCTGGGGGACGAGAGGCGTTCTGACACATGGGTAGCAGAGCGGACAGGGCCGACACAATGGAGGGAGGCAGAGAGCACTGGGGGGCATTATGATTTACAGTAGTGCTGCAGCCTCCTCGGGTTTCGCACCGTCGCCGCGGCCAAAAAGCATTCATTCAGCTGAATGGAGAACCCCCCCCCCCCACCCCCCCCCACCCCCCCCACCCCCCTGACCAGGTTCCCCCCAGACCTGTTGTCATTGGTCTCCACAAACACTGGGGATGTACAGGTGCTACAGTGCAGGATCCTTTTCCTTGCAAGTGGTCGAAATGGAGGAGATGGAGGGGGATCCACACACACACACACACAGACACACACACACACACACTGCTGCTACTGTGGAGCCTTAGAACCTGCTTGGTTGACATTTACTGTATGCTAGCCTTGTGCAGCAAGAGAAACATAAATTACATCACATAACATTGCATAACTCCTCATAAAAACGCAGGATTTTTATATGAACTCTTTATAAATGTTCATTTTATGGATTTCTATTAACTTCTTTTCTTTACAAAATGAAGGTTTTTCGTATTTCATCTAGAACGAGAGCTTTAGTGTCCATGACGGGAGAAATCTACCGAACCATTTAAGGTTTGTTGTTGTAAGAGTGTTGTTTGAGTCATCATTGCCTCCACCCAGATGTTTGTTTGTTTGTTTGTTTGTAATCAAGATTACGCAAAAACACTAAGTCTCATTACCATGAAACTTGGTGTAAGGATGCAGAAGGTGCCAGAAAAGAACCCATACACTTTTGGTGCTGCTCCAGATTCAGGGAGCAGATTTAGGATGTACATTATTTCTTTCATTTTAATATTGTAAGGCATTTTTCTACATTCATTCTGGGAATAATTCACAGATCACGATTTTGTGCAGAATCAAATAAAGGGAAATTTAAACATGGTTTCATAAAGGTACTGGTGGTCCTTACTGGCGCTCTCTGCGGTGGAGCTAACATTGAACAAGTAGAAGGTCACTAGAACGACCATCGGTCCCAGTAGAACACCAAGGACATGACGCCCGTGTCCTCAGTGGCAGCCACAGCCCTCTAATCATGTAAGACAATGTTGCATTCTGGGTAGAATTTAAAAAGGTAAAAGCAGCCTTGTGTTTTTTCACTCAGGCAAACAATCTAGATCTAGTGAATTCATTTATCTCTGTAGTACCACAATGAAACCACAATGAGCTCAAATTTAGTGTTAATCATACGGAATAATGATGATGCCATGTGTTGTATTGTTGTCGGTAAAATGAAAGACAATCAGAGTGTAACTGGTGCAGTCTGTGTTAGCCCCCTGCAGCTTTAAAGTCCCACTTTTGACCCCCCCCCCCCCCCACACACACACACACACACGCCGCACTCCGCCGACAATCACACATTCTTGCAGAAAACGGGATCACTGAACATTGGCGCACGCATGATGTGACAAACCCCGACAAACACACATGGCAAGTGAATTGGTCGCCTGCCAGCGGCCTCCAGTCGGAGATTAGCCCGGCTCTGAATATCACTGGTGATTCTCTGCAGCCCGAGTGGCGTGTTCCTAACGCGGCATCACGCTGTCATCACTGGCCTTTCACGGACTAATCAAGCAATTAAAGACATCTTTTGTAAACGCCAGCGTAGCCAAGGCAACCCCCACCCCCCACGCAGCACCACGTGGACAGACCCCGGCCGTCCTCTGAGAAATTAACACGTCTGTAATCACAACTTTCTATCACAGCCCACCCCCCCCCCCCCCTACAGTGCCCCGGCTGCAGTATTGAGTTACCAGTCTCCGTTAATTACTGCCAGCGTGACCCCCGAGCTGCACAGCCAGCCACTCGAGGATCTTTAGCTTGTTTTTTTTTCTCTTACAGTAAAAAGCTGCAGACGCCCCCTGAGCGACGACATAAAAAAACATAATCCCACATCTATGAGGCTTTAATCGCGCTCCGGTGCATCGTCTGAACACAGGTTATCTTTGAATGAAACTTGCCAGCGTATATATATAAAGACGCTGACTGGCTACAAAAAGCATTTTCATTACACAGAGAATGAGGAAGGGGGGGCGGGGGGGTTCTCGTGTGGAATCAAAATGGCGTAATTGACATCCAGTTTTGCAGCGCTCGAAGACCTCGTGGAAGTGTGTGTGTGTGTGTGGTTGTGTGTGTGTTTGTGTGTGTGTGTGTGCTGGCCGCCTTAGGCGAGTATTAACAAGAAACAAGCAAGGTGAAGGCGAGGGCCGTGTGATGAGATGAAATTGATCAAAGAAAGAATCAGAGGAGAAAAAAGCTCCCCAGTCTATCCAAGGTGGAGAAAAAAATCATAAATGGAGGGAAGCTGAAGAGGAGACATAAAGCAAATCGTCTTTTAAGTCGTGGTTGACGCTTCGGCAAAAAAGGGTCAATGACACATTCTCAACCCGTGGAATCAATTGAGCTCTATATATCTCAGGGACAGTGACGATCTATGTGCTTTATGCGAACGTGTTGGATTTATTTATCGGGATGTAGCAGAAGAATGTATCCTTGGAATCTAATTGCGAGTTTCTCCTGACACCCTGCTAACATACAGAGGATCAGGTTTGACGCGTTGAGCGGTTTGTAACTGGGCTGAAAGGATCTAAAGGAATATCGGTAACAGCACCTCAGTGATCTGAAAACGTTCAGAGAAATTCCTCCGTGAATACCTCCTAGTTTTTTTTCTTCCATTTCCATTTCAGTGCTTGTTGGAGTCGTCAATATTTCTGCCCTCTGACCACCACCTCTGTCTGGATCTACTTTTGTTTCCCCTCCGGAGTCACAGTGCAGGAGAGGGGAGAACGTTCCCTCGGCCCCGGATTAACCTCCTGACCCGTTTTTTTTATTTCCTCATCTGCATCCTGAGACATCACCCGGCCCCCCCTCGCAATACCTGCACTCCCCGAAGCACAATCTGCTCGGGGGTAAATGACACCTGCTCCCGCGACATAAATACACCTGAATGGCCCCATTGTCGGAGCGGATGCATTAGGCGCCGGGGACGGACTGGAGCTGCGGAGCTGGCGCGCGGAACGCCAATTCCCCAGGCCTCTCAGATGTGGAGGGAAATGAGCTGTTTACGGTAAATGGAGCTCTTAGCAGCACCCGCAGTGTTCAATATTGATTCAATGAATCGGATTTGTATACGTGAGGAGAGGCGTCGGCTTCGCACGCCGCAAAATACAGTATCTGCCTCCACATAAAGGAGCAGCTGCAGGGAGGAAGAATAGGGAGGGGGGGGGGGGGGGGGGGTGACACAGTCATCAATTTTAATTTCAGTGTCATGGCCGTGTTTGTTGGAACCCCGTTTTGAAATCCACTGTGCTGCACTGAGACGCGTCAGCTCTAATAAATCACGAGGTGTTTTTAGATCAGAACACCAAATGGGAGAATTTCTTTTGGAAGATATGGTGAGACTTGTAGAAGCCGCCTGATTTACCCAGTTGGCAATTCCGCCCCAGGTTTATCATATCAGAGGGATTATGAAAAACACGGATTTAGTGATGCAGCACCTTTCAGTTCCAGTAAAAATAACATTTAAACTTTATTTGTTGTTTATTTCATCATCATTTTTTAGCTCGAAGCCAAGTTTTAACAGATGAAAGAATAGGAAAATGTAAAAATGAGTTCAACAATAAATAAAGCAGTTTACAGTGGTCTATAAAGACCTTGACTGTAATGCATGATCTAAAGCACATGTGCATTTATGGTTTATCCGAATCCACCCAATAGTTCTAACAGTAGAAACAATGGTTGCTGCGCCAGGTGCTTGGTTCGAAATGTGTTTTTCTAAGTCTCTTAATCAATCGTGGATTTAATATACAGGTGCACTTGCACTTTAGGGGATTGCTATTACAGGAGCGGGTTTTCTAGATATGAAGTAGGAGTGTTTCTCTGCGGAGGAAACGGTTCCACTTTGCGAGTTAAAAGCACACGTGGTCTCATTTTGTGTAGAGTGTGTTGACCAAGCACGGCTCCACTGACTTCACACCAGGTTGCTGTTGGGCAAACAGCAAAGCACTAACAACGCATCGGCCTGATGGAGGAGTCGCCTGTTTGAGAACAGAACCCCCTTCCGCCTTGATCATCGCTCGCTGAACTCTGGCACTGCCGGCGGGGGGGAAGATGCCCCTCAACACCTCAACTCATCGTCTTTGAAATGCGGTTGGCTCTCGTGTCGCCGCCTTAATTTCTATTCGCGGCAGAGAGAGGTGAAGAGAAGAGGGGCCACTCGGAATCCATTTCAAATTTTAATTAGCTGCCTTTTGTCAAGTCTAACAGACGTATACGTTCAGACCGGCATTATCCTTTCACATTTTTAATTAACAGCTGCCTCTTGGTTTCACTTCATCAAAAGGTTGGGGTGTGCAATCGTGCCCGTTTGTGTGTCAGCGTGTGTTTTGAAGGTGTGAGTTGTCAAAGAGCAAAGGTGCCGAGGTGGGCGACTCTGAATGAACTGGGTGTCAGGTGTGTGTCAGGAAAGTTTAGAGCCAGTCAGCTCAGGGGACCCCGGGGGGGGGGGGGGGCTTCTAAATTGTGAGTGCACTTTCACTTTAATTCCCTTTCTGCTCGCTTGCACTCTGTCAGGACCACCACACAGGAAAACGGGCATAAATTACAGGATTAAGCCGTAATCTGAATGTAGCCCCCCCTCACTCTTATGACAGTGAATATTTTCTGATGAGGGAAGCTGAATTTAGACAGCCACGCAGGGAGGCTGCACTTCCTCGGGTTTGCAAATATGCGAGGGGGTTAAATCAAATTCCTGCTTCCGAATCACTAGCTTTGAATTTGCAGAGTTATCCCAATGTTCCGATACATCTTACGGCATCTGTGCGGAGCGTATGTATATATATATATATCAACTCATGTGCACCAGCTGTTACTGGGAAGCGAGTGCGGCTGGAAATAGTCGGGCAACGTCGTTACCTGCCGGAGGAATGCGTAGGATATGGAACTGGATAAAGATGTGTGGTCTCTTGTCAATTCGTGCAAACAGCTGCTCTCAGGAAACATGAGTGATTTAAACTGGGAGGTGACGCCTGTGCATCACGTTATAGATCTGGAGCCATGAGAAGAGAAGGGGAAACGTAATGGGACGAACAGCAGTTGCATTGTCTTGACTCAAATCTCTTCATGTGTGTCACTAATTGAGATATAGTCTGTGTGAATGAGGCATGGTGGGAAAAAGACATCTAATCATGGGAGGTGGTTGTGGCTCGGGGGGTAGAGCGGTCGTCCGCTAGAAATGAATGGATTCATATTGGATTATCATTGGAAAGCTGGTCAGAGAAAGGAGGAGAGAACATGTCATGGGGAGATCAAGGTTGAAGAAGAGGTGTAGGCGACCTTAAAGACCCCGATGAAGAAACCCAGGGTGTTGCAGATATCTGATTACGACAAAAAGCCCCAAATAAACTATGAAATCCAACATTTGAACCCAGCGAGTGTCCAGTTTCCACAGGCGGCCTCACTCCGTCCAGTCCGCCTGAAAGAATGAAAGGAGACATCAAGATCAAACCCAAAACTTTAAAGTGATGCTCCTCTCAACCTGATATCTGTGATATAATGAACTCATGTGTTTACACGCGGTCGCTGGACTATTAAAGTTCTCACTATTCCTAACTCCCTCCTGGGCCAGCGGGGGATTGTCTTCATTAGGGCAAACGGACCTAAAGAAAATGTCCTGACCTTTCTTGATCTCTCTCTCTCTCTCTCTCTCTCTCTCTCTCTCTCTCTCTCTCTCTCTCTCTCTCTCTCAAACAAATGTCTTTCTCTTGGTCTAAAGTTGCCCCGGCGTTCTAATTAACCTTGTGTTGCTTGAAAACGGGGGTATAGAGGTTGATGAATGAAATAATGTGGAGCGCACACTTTCGGACATCTAAGATAAACACACAAACAAACCTGTAAGGAGCATTTGTCCAGTTCATACACGTATTTTGATCCATGTCAATTACATCTATTTCTAAACCTTTAGTTTCCACTCTCTTAAAATATGTAAGACGTCACCCTGTACGTTTTAGTGAGCCTTTTATGGACCGAATGATTTGTTCTCCTCCATTAAAATGTGAATAAGTTGTCATAGTTGTTGACATATTATTATATCAGCATATTTATCCTGGTGATCCTCCCTGTTGGACAAGATGCAGGGACCCTGCTACTCCAGCTTCATGGCCTGAAGAGAGAAAACATGTTTTTTGCAGGAATCATTCAGGTAAGAATCAATACACTGTCCAGAAAAATGAGGAAAAACAAATCCTGTTTGGTTCTTAATAGAAATATATTTGAAAATGCTCGCTCAGAGGACTTAAAAGCCCGGAGGGGAAAGTGCATCAGTCCAACCTGGTCGGGGCAAATAAATAATGAAAGAATATACAGGCGCTAAACACACAGACCAGAAACCAGCTTAGTCTCGTTGTTAGGAGGGAAGCCAACTCTTTGAAAGCCGGTCCAAGTTGGCCTTGACTGTAGGGGTTGGTCAATGTGCCGGACTTGTTCAGTAACATTCCTCTAACCTTATAATCCCCAGTTCCTCTCATGCGGCTCCACCATTTTCATTCAATTAATCTTTCATCATAAGCCCGTGGCTGCGTTTTCAGTCCGTGCCAACAAATGGAGTTGTTTAGGTCCTCGCTTAAATCCGGGGCCGCAAATAGATCTCGGCTTTGCTCGGCTGCATTGTCCTCTGCTCTGTGCCCCGTCGTTTGTCTCTGGGCAGTGCCAGGCATCGGCATGGGGCTATATGGTGTGTTTGTGTGTGTAGTCCAGAGGAATTAGCATCCTTTTGTACACAATTGTGCGCTTGACGCTTTAAGGTTTTGATCCTGTGTGCATTGCAGCAGAGATAAAAGGGCTGTGCATGTGTTTTTTAAATCAATGCCAGCAAAGCTTGACGGGCTTTTTAAATTAGGCAGAGCTGCTAGTTTGGGGCCCGGGTACCAGGTGGACCAGGGGAGGAACAAGGAACAAGGAACAAGGAAAGAGGAAGGAAGGAGGAAGAATGAGAGAGGAAGAAGGAAGGAGCAAATGAAAAGGAAGAAGTTCTTGGAGTCACATGGGTCAATTGCAGAAACACAACAATTTCAATGGCATTAATGTAACTCAGGATAAAGTCGATCTAAAATCCCTTAAGGCCATTCCCTTAATTGTTGTGATGGCAGCAGCTTGAATGGGAACATTAGCACAAGGTTTTACTTTTTTTAAAGCAACATGGTTAAATATGCTTAAACTTAATAGTAACATTAAAAAATGGTTGCCCTAAAAAAAAAGGGGGAATTTAACAACACAGATGGAAAATGACTGAATTACACTCGAATCAGCCGATAAAACGACATGAGCTCCTACATAAAACTAATTTAAATGTAATAATTCTCTCCAACGTTAATAAAGAATGTTGATTTAGAGCATTAATGCTAAAGTGAACAAAGTGAATTAACTCCCTGTTGTGTCTCTAAATGTCAGATAACCTCTCCGTTACTCGCCTTCCCCCAAACCACTCTCCGTCCTCCCACTTACTCTGAACTCTCATTTTACTCTGCCTGTCTTCCCATGTGTCTACGGGCCAAACCTTTCAAATCTAGACACTGTCTGCATGACACTCATGCCATGTGAAGGCTGTGGCAGAACGGGGCTCAGGAGCATGCTACGGGGGGGGGGGTCGGGTTATGGCTCTGTACGCTCCCAGCGTTCACCCTTGTTAGCCTTTACCAGTTAGACAATGCCCTGATGAAACATGACAGGACAACCTTTCATGGCCATGTTGGGACTAACGCTTTAAAATGCTGGCAACAGCACTGTTTTGTAGCTGTTGCAGGGAAAAGAGAATTTTAAATGGCCACACACACGAACGCTTTGTTTGCCAGTGGTGCTGGGATATGAGAAAAACAGAGACCGAGTGACTGCACAGAGACAAACGCTCTATTTGAAGTGAGAATCCAGCCCAAATACAAGTCCATGTTGCGCCAGTGATCTCAGGGAATATTCAATAAGGTAAATATTGAATTATTGGTGAGCATAAACAATCCCAGAAGGGGCTGGAGTCTGCGATTCCACCGAAGAAACTCAACCTGCAGCTGCTCCGGTTCCACCAGGGCTGGATTTTGCCGGGTCTCGTACGCGGGGTCTTCTCCAAAACGAGTTCTCTTTGTCCTCTCGTCACGCTCGCTGATACAAACCAGAAATGAATGTGCAGGTAATATCGCCGCGTACTTCAGGACATTCACATTCTTGTAATTTAAAAAGTCAAGGTTGAAAGGCTTCTCCTCTGGGGATATTACTTGCCTTTGTGATGATCCGGGGACCAAGGGAAAGCTCATATGATCACCTGAGTGTGTGTGTGTGTGTGTGTGTGTGTGTGTGTGTGTGTGTGTGTGTGTGTGTGTGTGTGTGTGTGTGTGTGTGTGTGTGTGTGTGTGTGTGTGTGTGTGTGTGTGTGTGTGTGTGTGTGTGTGTGTGTGTGTGTGTGTGTGTGTGTGTGTGTGTGTGTGTGTGTGTGTGTTTAAGGCCGTGTTGGAAACCGTGCAACTGATTGATATCAGTAGTGAACCATGGGCTGAGAGGTCCCCCAGCGTCAGATGAAAGGCAGGATTAACAGAAGAGGGGCTGAGCCTGGATGAGCACCGGCAGTGCATCAGGGGAGATCAGATGAGGAAATAATAGAGACGGGTCCCTCGCCTTTCTGAGAGGGGATGACGGTGGAAACATCGGGGGGGGGGGGGGGCTTATGAGATGCACGAGGGCGGTGGGAGATTGAATGATCAGTTCCAGAGAGTTGGCAGCTTTCCCGGCAAAGTTCCCAGTCCTCGGAGAGGGAAGAAAAGCAATCTTGATGGCAAAGAAAGATATTAGAATTAGAGAAATGGAAGCAGCAGGGTCAGCAAGACACGATTCTTCCTCTCCGCCATCTGCAACGTGTTCTATCCATCAATACACGTGAGTCGCAGGTCCTCAAAACCTAGAATGTTCCTCACGTGTCTCTGGAGCGTCCCTGGAGTTGAACTGGCTGTTTCAATTAGAGTGACTGTGATGCACGGGGTGATTTCAATCAGACAATAAAAGACGATCGCTGCACACAGTCCACATCTAAGAAATCCCAATCCTGCAGTTTGAGGATGAGGCAGAGATCATTAGAGATCCACTTTGTTTCCTATCACCCCCCCCACACACACACACACACACACACCCACACACACACACACACAACAGGGACAGCACGCTGCCACCAAAGTGGGGCCTTTTACAATTGATTGCTTCATCTGGGAAACGCTCAGAGAGATTCCTCCTGAGTGAGGCACTTTGCTGATGGCGTGCGTCTGTGGTTCCAGGCCAAGCTGCTGTCTCGTGATACAAATGGTTTCTCTCTCTCCTTCAAGTTTCAATGTGCAGAGTGTGGAATGGAGCCATGTTGTTTCATATAGAAAAAGTTTTATCTGAATACAACAATGTATACAATGCAAAACAAACACAACAAACGGAATGGAAAGTATCTTTGAAAAAAAGTTTCAAATCTGAAAAGCACGTCCAACAGAATGTTATGGCAATTTATGATACTGCACTTCAAAATAAATAATTTCTAACAGTTCTAACAGCAATACTTTTCATCATACATGTGGATATGAAGTTACTTCTATGATATGTTGGTCCTATCACACAACCCTAATTAGGCGGATTACAGTTTTGTTAACAGGCTAATGGGAGTAAAGTACATAAAACTATTTTTGACACTTAAATGTGTGTTTTGAATCGTTTAGTGTGAGCCAATGAATCATTTCTCATTTAACTTTAATCATCATTTATAATAAAATGCATTTCAAGATATTTAAGTAAAAGGCTTTGATTTACACATTAGAGAAACTCAGTCTACATCATAGACATTTGCTTTTTTCCCCCAAAAATGTTAGGAGGGATGAAAGGAGGCAAAAGAAATGAACTTGGGTTTCAGTTTCCTAATAAGCAATATATTCACAAGTCGCACTGAATCTTTACTTCAGCTCAGCGGTGTTTTACAGAACATTCCCCTGTATTTAATAATCCCCAGAGAAAGGAATAAAAATAAGGGAGAGAATAAGGAGAGAGAAAGAAGACAGAGCCCGCCACCACTCCGCTAATTGGCTTCATGAAACGTTCAAACAGTCGCGATTTCCAGACAAACAGGAACAATATTAACCGAGGCACCTTGTTATTCAAATTAGTCAGGCGGGGGGAAACTCAGAAAACATGCCATTAATGATGTAACAAAGGAAATGCTGTGTTATGGCCCAGCTGCAGCCACAGACAAATGCACCACACTGTTTTTCAATTATTACACGGAAGTGAAAATGCCCTATAGCGGTACTTTCTCTTTCTTTGAGCGCGTGTGCGTGATTCCATTTTGATGATCGTGATGATACAAGCCAGCTGATTGTGATAGTTTGCAAACTGTCAGTGTGTGTGTGTGTGCACGGGGCGGCTGGATGCTGCTCGTATGGGGAACAGAAGTGCGGAGAGGGAGGTTGTGTATTTTGCCGTATTGAGCTCCCGCGGATTCATCTAAAAGTTAGAGCAGTTGGTTTTTCCACGAGAAACTTATCATGCGGTATATCTGCGCCGGCAGCTGCGATAAATATCAAACAAATGTGTCTTTACTCTGTTGATTCGGCCTCCTCGCTGATACACGCTCGAATTAGGACGGTTAATAATGAAAAAGAAAAACAAACGAGGGGAACATGCCGAACTTTGCCACTGATTGTGTGTTGTGCTGCTGTTCTCCATCAAATATGTTTGCCGGGATGGTTCCACGTGGCTCAGGAGGTAGAGCGCGTTGTCCACTAACCAGAAGGTCAGAGGTTTGATCCCCAGCTCCTCCAGCAACTGGGAAGGACCCTTGTGCTTTTTGATTGTTGAATAAAGATAGGAAAGCAATATATTTATATTTTATATTTATATTTTAAATCCATTGAGGACTAGTGTGGCAATCCTTAGAGTGTAAACCTCCACCAAGGCCCCACAGTCCCCTTAGGAAACATTTAAATCCACTAGACCCAGGTTATTATTTGATTCTGAACCAAATCTGACACAATTTATATTTTTCCTCAAAATCCACAAATTATTGAAATGCACCCTCTATCACAATCTTTTTTTAAATTTGGGGAAATTGCATGGAAGCAAGAGAGGTAATCTTTCACCCATGTCAGTTTATTTGTTAGCAGAAATATATAGAAAAATAAATAAATCACTGAGCTGATTTCCATCTAACATGGTGGAAGGATGGGCCCTGGAATGAATCCATACAAATATGACGTGGATGAGAATCAATAGATGGATTCTTTTCACTTTCATTACCTAATAAAATCCTTCCTGTGATCAGACCACCTCCTTTAATCCCAGTCTACTTTCTACTTCAGGCACAAAAGCGGTTCTGCCTTGGCTCCATGTGCTCTGAGTGCCTTCTAGTTCACACTGAGTACGTTCCACGGGTTCACGACCCCCAGTTTCTACTATTGATGTAACACCTACATTAGACTTTGGCTGAACACTAGTCAGAAGACGTCCACTTGGCTCACACGGTCATACCCACATAAGCCAAGTTCCCTCTCAGACAAAATGTTGCTCATTTTGCAGCACATAACCAATTTCCTCCCCATTACTGAGCCCATTCCCTTCCTCTCATGCTGTTCCAAATGTGTCTTATTTTCATCTTCTTCCCCCTGAAAAACACACACAAAAAACAAAGATGGTGTCCTGACAGTGGCGCTGTGGGGAGGAGGGCGAGGCTGATGTTTGTGTGACGGGGGGGGGGGGGGGAAGAAGACAGATGTTTTGACAGATCGGGGCGCCACTGTGACGGCCTGAGAGAAATCTCGGGGTCAAATGGCAGACACCTCCTTTCTGATTGCATCAGGGCCGTCAGCTCCAGGAGATGGAGCGGGGGGGAGAGGCATGACCGGTCGTCTGCTCAGTTAAATACAGTTTCGGGTGGAATTCAGAAATAATGTGGCACTTAATAATGCATCGTTTCTCTTTGGACAATAGTTCCAAAGCCATTTTCAGAAGCAGCGTGTGCATCACACAGCGATGGAGCCCAGCAGGAGTCATACATGGACGGTCCACATGCTGTAAATCACAGCAGAATGAGACCTCTTTTACTGGAGGAGATAACAACACCGTGTCCAATGTAAAACGGGAAATTGGTCATTGTATTGCGGTTATTTAAATAGCTCCAAAACTGAAAAGATGTGGTATATCAATTTATAGACGTGTATTTATAGAATAGGGACCGATGGTAAATGAGGGGATGGAGAGAGAAGGACATTTGACAACCGTACGTGGCTGGAGCTGGATTCCAGGATGTTGCCTGTGATCATCCGAATAAAAACATCTTATAAAGTTATGGAACCAAAATAATAAGGTGGGATTTACATATTTTTAGTGTTCTGGCCTTTTGAACCCCTCTGTCTTCAGATCTCCCGGCTCATGAAGACCAACGGACCAGTTAATACCGGGTCCTGCGGTCACAGATGTTTGTAGTAGTTTGGACACAGTATGCCTCACGTTGTAGGGATTCTGATCAAAAGAGATTTGTCAATACAAATACAGGACCAACCTTGGAAGTAGAGAATTGGATCAGTCCATTTCTAATCAAAAAAAGGTTTATGCATTTTTATTGGGGATGTTTTTTTTTAATGTGTTCACCTTCATGTATTTTTGGGAATATATTACTGAGAAGACATTTGAGTTGTTCAGTGTGTTTAGTCATTTAAATGGAACTACGAGGGAGACACACACAGAGCTCCAACTTGCAAGGGGTTCAGAAATAATTGGACACTTTGTTTCTGTTGTTGTTGTTTTAACATAAGTTCATGCACAACAGATCTCACACGTGTGGCTTAGAGCCGCGTTGAGTTGCAATTTAAATGAAGGCAGCTTTGTATGAGGAGTGAAGAGGTGACTATGCAAGTAAAGAAGATGATAATGAGGCGACAAGAGCAAATATAACAGTTTGATATCAGTGGAGGTTGGTTTTGTCAAACTCAGAGGTTGAGTTAACGCACAAAAGAAAATAAAAAAGCAAGTATAAAATGGCAACAACAACAACCTCAGTTCTGAGGAGCACAAGTCTCGCAGAAAAATCATTTGCACGTCAAAAGTTAAACCCCTTCTTGAGTGAGGAGCAAGTCAAGAAGGCTCTCCAGGATGTAGGCGTACATGTTTCCTTGTCAAGCATCAAGAGAAGACTCCATGGCCGTGATCTCTGAGGATTCACCACTAGATGCAAAGTGAACCTTGGAGGCACGGAGAGGCCGGGCTCACTTCACCTCGGTAAGCAAATAATGGAAGGAGGGAAAAAAAAGCTCATGACCCGATGTCCCCACCTCATCTGGCAAGTAAGTAGTGGTTGAGACGTGCATGTCTGCGAGTGGAACGCTACACTGGCGTTTACTGAGGATTTCACTGCTACAGGAAGCAACAGGGCGGATGCAGAGACATCCAGCAGCAGCCTCCTGTGCTCAGATTCAGCCAAATGCATCCGACCTCTCGGGACAACGTGTCAACGCTCAGCAGGACAACAATCCCTAAATAATGCATAAGGCCAAAGCAAACACAGAGCTTCCTCGGGGTGGAGAGGTGGAAGATCCTGCACCGGCCGAGTCAATCACCCCATCTCGAACCGGACTGAAGGGGGACTGCACTGAGGACCTGGGAGGGCTTCACCGGGGAAGATAACAGAGTGAAAAGGATTTTAACAACATTAGTTATTACTTGAAATGTACTCGTGTTAAGAAAACACGTCACATCTCTCAGACTGTCCATTGCTGCAGCTCCTCTTCTCAGCCTCTGTCAGAAACACTGGGTTTTAGCTCCTGTCTCTTTAAGGCCCCGACTCCAGATAAAGCCCAGTGTGCTCTGATTGGCCAGATAAGATGTTATAATGCGATTCCAACATATAGAGTACATGTATAATTAAAGGATGGAATATTCCTTATTCCATTAAACATTGGGTTATTCATTTTGCAGAACTTTTGTGTATTAGTTGTATGTGTGTTAGTATTAGTATAAATACACAGAAAAAGATATAGGACACAAGAGGAAAAAAGCTGAAAAAAAACTTTTCAAACTGAGCATCTTGTGCATTATGTGATAGGAGAGCTGTATCTCCTGCCCAGTTCTTTCCACGTCAATGTAAACCCACTCAAATCCAAGCAGAGCCACTCGACACTGTAACGCAGCCTCCGCGCTTCTCTTCCTTTTTTAATTTAAATTGAATGTGTCGAGGCTCAGGGCCCGAAGAAATGAGAACATGTGCAGCTGCTCAGACACTATACGGTCTCGGAACTGCTGTATCGCTACTGTACCTCCAACCCCCCCTGCTAACTTAATGGAAATCTTCAACTCGGAGTGGATTCCAGCCGAGTCGGAGAGCGTTCATCTCGTGCACCAGTCAGAAAGCATCGCCTGCCGCTACAAGAGAGAGAGAGAGAGAGAACTCCAATTAAGTAACAATCTGTTTCCTTGTAATTATATGCACCAGCTTGCTTAAATTAGGCTGAAACCCATTACAGAATTACAACTTGAAACTGGGTCAAGAGGGTGTCACAGTGGTTCTACTCAAGAAGTCATGGTAGTAGGGGGGGGGGGGGGGTAATGGTTGCAGGAGGTGTCAAGATGCTCACTGGTGGAGACGAGCCCCGGTCAAGCTCCTCCAGACAGACTGCGAGCGGCCACATCAACAAACAAATGCTTGATTCCCACTCATTAGTGCGCTGTGGTGAAAGAGGAGCAACCCACCCGAGAGAGTCTGGAAGGAACTGCACGTCAGCTCCTGTTACACATCCTGCCTCTTCCTGTCCTAGGGGGGGCTGAGGGTGTCAAAAGAAAAAAAACACAGAGGGGGGGGAAATGGCAGCATGTCACTTTGTTGTTAGTGTCAGTGTCTGTGTGCTATTGTGTCTTTGTGTTGGAATATTTGATCTTGAGGCCATTTTTGAACATTTTGACGGGGTCAGTGCATCGTCTAAGAGGTGTTGTGGGGTCAAGATTTGGTTTCGGGGGAAAAGAGTCCGAGTTTGGTTTCTTTAAGGGGAAGGAAAGTTTAGAGTGAGTTTGTCAGTTTGAGGATTTTTGGTCTTTTTCTATTTTTGTCAAGCACAATTTTAAAATGGCAAACATGTCGCTTTAAACATTTATTTATGAGAAATCCCCTGATTAAAGGTAAAGGGACGTTTCAAGTTGGTCACAGCTGGGTGTGTATCGGTTGCTTGTCCAATATTATGAATGTGAACCAAACTTTAATACATTACCTTCTCTACATCCTCAAACTAGTTTCAGTTCTGTCCAGAGACCCCCAGTGGCCAAAGTTGCATATTGTATTTTTTCAGTGAAATTAATTAAGGTTAGTAATTAACTAATTAGACAACATTTCAAATAATTAATCCAAGACATATGACCAATTCCACCATAATGAATATAATTATTTTGTGTGTGTGTGTGGGGGGGGGGGGGGGGGGGGGGGAGTATCAAGCCCGGTCCTTTAGTGTTTTGGTCATGTGCTGGTCTGGAACCTTTTTCCTCATCACTTTTTCATTAGGTGTCTATATCCAATTAGGTGCCAGCCTCAGTGGACATGGTGAGGCAAACAAACAATAAATTATGCAAAAGTGCAACCAACAACTCCGCCAAGACATGCCTCAGCGCATCACATAGTTTAAAGCCAACACCATTTTCCTCCTCAAGGTAACAGTGAGACGATAACCCCCCCCCCCCCCCAATTACCAAAAACTGTACAAACTGAAACGCTGTCACCACAAACTCTTTCTCTCAACAGTCAGTTTTCCTTCATTAATGCTGACTGGCTGCAGCAGATAATACAAACCCATATAAGGCGAATTATTAGTTTGCAAACACATATTGCAGCGTCCTGTGCTTATAATTGGAAATTATTACCTGATTTCCTGCTTATCAATGCAACCAGCTGCTCGGCGGGCCTGTTGTCTCATGACAAGGCCCTAATTGCTTCCCACATGTGGTTAATGTAAGTTCATATGGTCACTAATGAGAACTGTCACATAGTGGAGGTTGTTATGCTTTTTTTTTTATCGAAACTCGGAAAATTATTCAGATGGACAGGTTCACCCCAATGGGCATAATAAACAAAAAACATATTTAATTGGAATTGGATGGCTTTTTAGAATTGGCTCAGGAGAATAATAGCTTGACTTTATGTGTGAGGGAATTTTGCATTTTGTACTAGTTTGAATGGTAAAGAAATGTGTGTGTGCATGAGCTCGACCTGCAATTCATAATAAGACCTGGGCAGCTTAATGGTTGTAACATGCTTCTGCAGGATTATTTTTGAGCTGCTTTAAATATTTCACACCATGAACCCGTCAGTGATCGCTAATCGCCTGCTTCCTGAGAGCTGCTGGCGAGATTGACTCTTACAGAAACGTCCACTGGGGACATGTCTTTAAAAAACCTGTAATGAATATAAATATAATTCAATTGTTTTCCATCTTTCCTCTTAAGATTTGGCCCAAATGTTCACTTGGACTCCAAGATTACGTCAAAGGTCACAAATGAAAAGAAGAAATCAAATAACACATACCGAAAAATAGTAAGAACAGAGTTAAGATATGAAAATTTAAATGAAATAACAAATATTGTAGTTGCAGGTCTTTCAGGGTTCTGGTACAGAATTAGTCGACAAGAGAAAAATGATCAAACGCACAAACAACTGAATCGTTAAAGCATTTACTCTCCTCCGCCCACTCCATGTTTTCTGTCCCTAGTCATATTACAGATTAATTCCTCACACACTTTGTTGTTTGCCACCTTCTCTCATGCCAATGTTTGCTCTTGGTCGTGTTTGCCATCCAATTATCAATCTGCGTGGGGGGGGGGGGGGGGGAGTGCGGGTCGGCGCCGGGACGTGCTCCCGAGAGCAGAGTCAAAGTCTGAGGTCAATTTACACATCGCTAATGGTCAATGACACAAAAAGAGTCAGTCGCACAAGCGTGAGGAGACGACACACAAACTGAGGGGAGAGAGAGAGAGAGAGAGAGAGAAGCAGAGTTGTTACAAGGTGGTCACAGTTGTGGTTCAAAAACACAATGTGTACTTTCCCATTGACAGAGGGTTTATGCATCGGGTACATGAATGAAATACAGAAACTGGATATTTTCGTGTGCAGCAGACAAAACAGCCCCCTGTCGGGTCAGCCCTTATTTTTCACTTCACTATAGACAAGATATATTTCAACCAATAGCAACCTTTCCTGCACCAAAACAGAAAAAAACACACCGGTGAAATGAGTTGACCTGTTAGAAGTAGCAGTGACAGAATCCTGTTTCCCTTTCTCCATCTGTAACACCTGGTTTTCACAAGAGAGGCAGAGAGTCGTGTCAACATCTAAGCACTCCTCAGTGTTTGCTGACTGGTCTGACATTCATCCAGTGGAGCCCGATCGATTCTCCGTGGGTATTTTTCACACTTCAGTGTTGCAGCACAACCAAAAAAAAGACCAGAATATTAAACAGTTTTTTCCTCGAAAGACGTCGTTTATACTGTTTTCCATTTTTAGCACCGGGACCCAGCAAAAAAAAAAAAAGGCAAAGTAAAGGCCTTCATTTAAGAAATGCAAGTTTTCAAAAGACAAAAGGTTTATTTGTCAGCTCTCCACAAAGCCTCGTCGAGCCCTTTATCGTGGGATTCATGTCAAAAGTACTTCAAATGGGAGACGGTGCTGCTACAGGCCCGGCGGCGTCTCATCTCCTCGAGAGACATTTGGTCTTTATGGTCAAACTCAGCTCTAATCAAAGAAACGCCGACTGGACCGAGCTCGTTAAAGGACTTTAAAAGAGAACTTCCAACAACTGATCAACTTTTTTTTTTTGTGTGTGTGGCGGCTGCCTGTGGTCGTAGGAGGTGAGAACTTGTTATCTGAAGCCGGGAGGAGGGCAGGAAGGAGAACGCAAGCGGGGTGAGAGGCTTCCTGCCAACAAGAATGTATACGTTTGTTCCTTTCAATCGATGGCTGCCGGCATCAAGGTTTAATTCGGGCTCCTGTCCGTGAAAACATCGGTACCACTTCATATGGTTTTTTTTCAGCCAGCTCGAAGGTTGTCTGGCACTGGAGCCTTTCTTTAGCAAATGGTGTCATGGCACCGGGCCGGAGATCAAGCAGTGACAACAGTTCCTCTCAGTGCATCTGTCGATTCACATGCTGTTTCCTGGATATTATGAAGATTTGGCTGAACTGCTATCGGAACATTGACGGTATTTAAACATTACCTTAAGGACATTTTTAACCGGTCTCAATTCAGTAGATGCCCTTTTTTAACCTACAACAGGAAAAGAAAATAGCTTTTTCTATAATCGCTCTACATCCTGCAGACAGACTTCTCACTCCTTCCAAAACCAATGCACATGCCGGCCAGACCAAGGTTTTTACACCGAAATCAAGACAATGAAAAGTTCCTTGTTCCTCTAGCATCTTTGCTATTGCGCCTGTTATCCACAGTGAGATTTAGGAAAGGAAGCACTCTGGCATTTATTTCCATCCATTCCTCAGCGAACCCGAGCGGAGCGTGCCACATGTCAAGGAGCTCTGACCGCAGCCGTCTGGGTTCACGTCCAGCCCTGTGACTTTGACCACGTCAGTTTGGTTTTGCTGCAAAGTAGAAACTGCAGTTGGTGCAAGTTCAGCTCGTCGTGCTCGATATGACGTTCGGTACGAGGTCACCGGGGAAATGACCTCAAACATTTGCAAGGCAGCATCTCGTCTTTTCCAGTCAGACAGTCGTCCCTCTGCTCTATCTGCTTGTTCTCTGTCGAGCTGCCTCCTCCCACTTGCTCTCCCAGCCGGCAGTGGTGTCTGATACGGCCCCCGGAGGTTTTATTCCAGCTGAATATCCCAACACTTAGTCATGCGGTGGGTTTCGGGAATTTTTTTTCCGATTTGTTCCGCGAGCTTCACACGTAATCGTTGACCAGAAGAGATCACAGCCCCGCCGCCCTTCTGGCTCTGCCTTAAGAGACGTGTTTCAACTAGCAGCCTCTAATGTCAGTTCATGCCCTTTCACATGACATCAGTTCTGAATGGAGCCGAAGGTTTGCCCTCTGGGTCGCTGAGCGGTTTGTGTGTGCTGACCTTTTGTTGTCATAGCATCGACTATGTGATCACTAAACATATCAAGCAAAGGCCTTTTTTTCTGCTTTCCCTCTTTCCCTCTTCCTTTGCCTTAGAACTCTTCTTCTTGTTATTTTTAGATCAATTTGCCCTTCACCTTCTCCGCCTGAATCCTGTGAACAGACTCACGCCAGGCGGCATGATTAGGATTCAGCGCAGCACCGGGGAGCATGGTCCAATATCGCATCCTGCACTTTGTTTCCTCCTCGGGTTTGTCCATGATGATATGAGCCTTACGGAAAGCGCCGCTGTAAATACCTGCCCCCCCCCCCGCAGCACGGAAACTAAGGTGAACCGCCTTTGATCACGGTGACATAAGTGAATGAAATGAGGGGGGCAATGGAGAGATGGCAATT